>NC_092240.1:47532558-47540058 GCF_036320965.1 Panulirus ornatus | reverse complement strand
AGAGAGAGAGAGAGAGAGAGAGAGAGAGAGAGAGAGAGAGAGAGAGGGAGGTCGTCGTGGTCAAGGGTCGTATACCGTCGTGTTCAAGAGGTTGGTGTAGTCGGCAGATGGCACTGCGGGTGGTTACTGCCTCGCCCCGTGGGGCACAGGTGGGTCACGGGACGGTGTATGGTAAGGTTGGGTCACGGGACGGTGTATGGTAAGGTTGGGTCACGGGACGGTGTATGGTAAGGGTGGGTCACGGGACGGTGTATGGTAAGGGTGGGTCACGGGACGGTGTATGGTAAGGTTGGGTCACGGGACGGTGTATGGTAAGGGTGGGTCACGGGACGGTGTATGGTAAGGGTGGGTCACGGGACGGTGTATGGTAAGGGTGGGTCACGGGACGGTGTATGGTAAGGGTGGGTCACGGGACGGTGTATGGTAAGGGTGGGTCACGGGACGGTGTATGGTAAGGGTGGGTCACGGGACGGTGTATGGTAAGGGTGGGTCACGGGACGGTGTATGGTAAGGGTGGGTCACGGGACGGTGTATGGTAAGGGTGGGTCACGGGACGGTGTGGTAAGGGTGGGTCCCGGGACGGTATGGTAAGGGTGGGTCCCGGGACGGTATGGTAAGGGTGGGTCCCGGGACGGTGTGGTAAGGGTGGGTCCCGGACGGTATGGTAAGGGTGGGTCCCGGGACGGTGTGGTAAGGGTGGGTCCCGGGACGGTGTATGGTAAGGGTGGGTCCCGGGACGGTGTGGTAAGGGTGGGTCCCGGGACGGTATGGTAAGGGTGGGTCCCGGGACGGTATGGTAAGGGTGGGTCCCAGGACGGTGTGGTAAGGGTGGGTCCCGGGACGGTATGGTAAGGGTGGGTCCCAGGACGGTATGGTAAGGGTGGGTCCCAGGACGGTGTGGCAGTGTGGTTAGAACGGGTCTCGGGACGGTATGGTATGGGCGGGTCCCGGGACGGTGTGGTAAGGGTGGGTCCCAGGACGGTGTGGTAAGGGTGGGTCCCGGGACGGTGTGGTTAGCGCGGGTCCCGGGACGGTGTGGTTAGCGCGGGTCCCGGGACGGTGTGGTTAGGGCGGGTCCCGGGACGGTATGGCAGTGTGGTTAGCGTGGGTCCCGGGACGGTGTGGTTAGGGCGGGTCCCGGGACGGTATGGCAGTGTGGTTAGCGTGGGTCCCGGGACGGTGTGGTTAGGGCGGGTCCCGGGACGGTATGGCAGTGTGGTAAGGGTGGGTCCCGGGACGGTGTGGTTAGCGCGGGTCCCGGGACGGTGTGGTTAGCGCGGGTCCCGGGACGGTGTGGTTAGGGCGGGTCCCGGGACGGTATGGCAGTGTGGTTAGCGTGGGTCCCGGGACGGTGTGGTTAGCGCGGGTCCCGGGACGGTATGGCAGTGTGGTAAGGGTGGGTCCCGGGACGGTGTGGTTAGCGCGGGTCCCGGGACGGTGTGGTTAGCGCGGGTCCCGGGACGGTGTGGTTAGCGCGGGTCCCGGGACGGTGTGGTTAGCGCGGGTCCCGGGACGGTGTGGTTAGCGCGGGTCCCGGGACGGTGTGGTTAGCGCGGGTCCCGGGACGGTGTGGCGGTGTGACACTAGAGGCAGGTCCCGGGACAATGTTAGAGTGTGTGGCGTGTGGTGGAGATGGGAATGTGGTGGGAGGATGCCGGTCAAATGTGGCTGAGGTAGAGTGTGGTGGTAGTGTGGCTGAGGTAGAGTGTGGTGGTAGTGTGGCTGAGGTAGAGTGTGGTGGTAGAATGTGGTGGTAGTGTGGCTGAGGTAGAGTGTGGTGGTAGTGTGGCTGAGGTAGAGTGTGGTGGTAGTGTGGCTGAGGTAGAGTGGGTGGTGTGGCTGAGGTAGAGGGGTATGTGGTGGTAGTGTGGCTGAGGTAGAGTGTGGTGGTAGTGTGGCTGAGGTAGAGTGTGGTGGTAGTGTGGCTGATGTAGAGTGTGGTGGTAGAATGTGGTGGTAGTGTGGCTGAGGTAGAGTGTGGGTGGTAGTGTGGCTGAGGTAGAGTGTGGTGGTAGTGTGGCTGAGGTAGAGTGTGGTGGTAGAATGTGGTGGTAGTGTGGCTGAGGTAGAGTGTGGTGGTAGTGTGGCTGAGGTAGAGTGTGGTGGTAGTGTGGCTGAGGTAGAGTGTGGTGGTAGAATGTGGTGGTAGTGTGGCTGAGGTAGAGTGTGGTGGTAGTGTGGCTGAGGTAGAGTGTGGTGGTAGTGTGGCTGAGGTAGAGTGTGGTGGTAGAATGTGGTGGTAGTGTGGCTGAGGTAGAGTGTGGTGGTAGTGTGGCTGAGGTAGAGTGTGGTGGTAGTGTGGCTGAGGTAGAGTGTGGTGGTAGTGTGGCTGAGGTAGAGTGTGGTGGTAGCGTGGCTGAGGTAGAGTGTGGTGGTAGTGTGGCTGAGGTAGAGTGTGGTGGTAGTGTGGCTGAGGTAGAGTGTGGTGGTAGTGTGGCTGAGGAAGAGTTTGGTGGTAGCGTGGCTGAGGTAGAGTGTGGTGGTAGTGTGGCTGAGGTAGAGTGTGGTGGTAGTGTGGCTGAGGTAGAGTGTGGTGGTAGATGTGGTGGTAGTGTGGCTGAGGTAGAGTGTGGTGGGTAGAGTGTGGTGGTAGTGTGGCTGAGGTAGAGTGTTGGTGGTAGTGTGGCTGAGGTAGAGTGTGGTGGTAGTGTGGCTGAGGAAGACTGTAGTGGTAGTGTGGCTGAGGTAGAGTGTGGTGGTAGTGTGGCTGAGGAAGACTGTAGTGGTAGTGTGGCTGAGGTAGAGTGTGGTGGTAGTGTGGCTGAGGAAGACTGTAGTGGTAGTGTGGCTGAGGTAGAGTGTGGTGGTAGTGTGGCTGAGGAAGACTGTAGTGGTAGTGTGGCTGAGGTAGAGTGTGGTGGTAGTGTGGCTGAGGAAGACTGTAGTGGTAGTGTGGCTGAGGTAGAGTGTGGTGGTAGTGTGGCTGAGGAAGACTGTAGTGGTAGTGTGGCTGAGGTAGAGTGTGGTGGTAGTGTGGCTGAGGAAGACTGTAGTGGTAGTGTGGCTGAGGAAGACTGTAGTGGTAGTGTGGCTGAGGTAGAGTGTGGTGGTAGTGTGGCTGAGGTAGAGTGTGGTGGTAGTGTGGCTGAGGAAGACTGTAGTGGTAGTGTGGCTGAGGTAGAGTGTGGTGGTAGTGTGGCTGAGGAAGACTGTAGTGGTAGTGTGGCTGAGGTAGAGTGTGGTGGTAGTGTGGCTGAGGTAGAGTGTGGTGGTAGTGTGGCTGAGGTAGAGGGTGGTGGAAGTGTGGCTGAGGTAGAGTGTGGTGGTAGTGTGGCTGAGGAAGACTGTAGTGGTAGTGTGGCTGAGGTAGAGTGTGGTGGTAGTGTGGCTGAGGAAGACTGTAGTGGTGTGTGGCTGAAGGTAGGTGTGGTGGTAGTGTGTGTGAGGAAGACTGTATGTGGTAGTGTGGGCTGAGGTAGAGTGTGTGGTAGTGTGGCTGAGGAAGAACTGTAGGTGGTAGTTGGCTGAGGTAGAGTGGTGGTGTAGTGTGGCTGAGGTAAGGTGTGTGGTAGTGTGGCTGAGGTAGAGTGTGGTGGTAGTGTGGCTGAGGTAGAGGGTGGTGGAAGTGTGGCTGATGGTAGATGTTGGTGGTAGTGTGGCTGAGGAAGAGTGTAGTGGTAAGTGTGGCTGAGGTAGAGTGTGGTGGTAGCGTGGCTGAGGTAGATGTAGTGGTAGTGTGGCTGAGGTAGAGTGTGGGTGGTAGTGTGGCTGAGGAAGACTGTAGTGGTAGTGTGGCTGAGGTTAGAGCTGTGGTGGTAGTGTGGCTGAGGTAGAGTGTGGTGGTAGTGTGGCTGAGGTAGAGTGTGGTGGTAGTGTGGCTGAGGAAGAGTGTTGTGGTAGCGTGGCTGAGGTAGAGTGTGGTGGTAGTGTGGCTGAGGTAGAGTGTGGTGGTAGTGTGGCTGAGGTAGAGTGTGGTGGTAGTGTGGCTGAGGAAGACTGTAGTGGTAGTGTGGCTGAGGAAGAGTGTGGTGGTAGTGTGGCTGAGGTAGAGTGTGGTGGTAGTGTGGCTGAGGAAGACTGTAGTGGTAGTGTGGCTGAGGTAGAGTGTGGTGGTAGTGTGGCTGAGGTAGAGTGTGGTGGTAGCGTGGCTGAGGTAGAGTGTGGTGGTAGTGTGGCTGAGGTAGAGTGTGGTGGTAGTGTGGCTGAGGTAGAGTGTGGTGGTAGTGTGGCTGAGGAAGACTGTAGTGGTAGTGTGGCTGAGGAAGAGTGTGGTGGTAGTGTGGCTGAGGTAGAGTGTGGTGGTAGTGTGGCTGAGGTAGAGTGTGGTGGTAGCGTGGCTGAGGTAGAGTGTGGTGGTAGTGTGGCTGAGGTAGAGTGTGGTGGTAGTGTGGCTGAGGTAGAGTGTGGTGGTAGTGTGGCTGAGGAAGAGTGTGGTGGTAAAGTGTGGTGGTAGTGTGGCTGAGGTAGAGTGTGGTGGTAGTGTGGATGAGGAAGACTGTAGTGGTAGTGTGGCTGAGGTAGAGTGTGGTGGTAGTGTGGCTGAGGTAGACTGTAGTGGTAGTGTGGCTGAGGTAGAGTGTGGTGGTAGTGTGGCTGAGGTAGAGTGTGGTGGTAGTGTGGCTGAGGAAGACTGTAGTGGTAGTGTGGCTGAGGTAGAGTGTGGTGGTAGTGTGGATGAGGAAGACTGTAGTGGTAGTGTGGCTGAGGTAGAGTGTGGTGGTAGTGTGGCTGAGGTAGAGTGTGGTGGTAGTGTGGCTGAGGAAGAGTGTGGTGGTAGTGTGGCTGAGGAAGAGTGTGGTGGTAGAGTGTGGTGGGGTGGGTGGGTGTGTCAGCCAGGTAACCTAGGCCTCACAGAACATGAAGGTGTTGGTTCTCCATCAATTCTGGGGAGGGAGGGGGACATATATTAGGCCTAAAATTAGGCCGTGGAGGGGGACATATATTAGGCCTAAAATGCCGCGGAGTTGGTCGTCCACCTCTCTCTCTCTCTCTCATGCCTTTCTCTTGAAAAGCCAAGGGTGGGCCAGTTTGATATCTGTTTCTTTCCTCACACTTCAGAGCTTTGGAACACACTCTCTCTCTCTCTCTCTCTCTCTCTCTCTCTCTCTCTCTCTCTCTCTCTCTCTCTCTCTCTCTCTTGTTTATCACTGTTTACCGCACCTCCGCCTCTCCCCACACTCTCCTCTCCCCCCCCTCCCTTGTCTCCCCTTCTCTTCTCCCCTCACCTTCCACAGTACACCCCATCCACACCCCATCCTACCCCAGGATACGGGAGGAAGGGGAAGAAGAGGAAGAGGAAGAGGAAGAGGAAGAGGAAGAGGAGGAAGTGAAGATGGAGCAGCTGGCACACACCCATTTCCCCCCCTCAAATCACCCATTAGGGAAGGGGAGGGGACGGAGCGGGGGAAGTGGCTGGGGGAGGAGCGGACCCCCACAACTGTGTCTTTCGGGCCACACGCCTCACCTCCGACTGGGGGGGGGGGGGGCGGGGGGCCCCCATGTATGGTCCTGACATCCCCTAATCATCAGGTTGGGGGGGCGGGGGGGGCGGGGGGGAGTGGGGGGGCTCGTGCTTGGGGGACCAAATCGTCAGTTAACTGTGTGCGCGGGGAAGGGCCCGCGCCCCTCTTCGCGCCCCCCCTACAGACCCCTGAATATCATACAGGTCGTCAATCCATTTTCTAACCCCCGTCCCGCTAAACCACGTCGCCACAACAAACCAGTCAGTCCTTAAAAGCCTTTCCCAATTTTTTTTTTTTTTTGCATTTCTCGTTCCACTGTGTGGTACCTTTTTGGCGATGAACTCTTTTTCAGGTGGGAGGAGGAGAGGGAGGGAGGGGAGAGAGTGGGTGTGGGGTGGTTTGATCTCCCTTAAAGTGGTTAAGGGACCTTAATTCGGCTCTCGTATTCCACTATCCTCCTCTCCACCTTCTCCATGAGCTCTTTGCGATCACGCATACTCTAGATTGGACGTCACAACCAGACTCACTTGCCCTGCGTCGCGATACTCTTCCACTTCCCCTTCCACTCCCTAGGCATTACTCTGGTCTTTGCACGGTACTCTTCCACTTCCCATTTTCTATAGGAATTACTCTGGTCTTTGCACGGTGCTCTTCCACTTCTCATTTTCTATACGCATTACTCTGGTCTTTGCAATCGAGGCCTGGTGGGCCAGTGTACCCTCCCACCAAGGCCATCGTCTACGTAGACCATGTATTAACGAGGGGCAAGCTGCTTCCTCTCATATAATCCCTGTGTGGCCCTTTTGACAAGTCAAGGGTGGGCCAGTTTGATATCTGTTTCTTTCCTTACACTTCTAAGCTTTGGAACTCACTCTCTCTCTCTCTCTCTCTCTCTCTCTCTCTCTCTCTCTCTCTCTCTCTCTCTCTCTCTCTCTCTCTACCCTCTCATGTCTTTCTCTTGACAAGCCAAGGGTGGGCCAGTTTGATATCTGTTTCTTTCCTTACACTTCAAAGCTTTGGAACCTAATTACTTCCTCCTGACCCACAGGAGGAACCAATTACTTCCTCTTGACTCACAGGAGGAACCAATTACTCGTGACCCACAGGAGGAGCTAATTACTGGGGGTGCAAAACCACCCACGGCTCTCCCGTGGCGTCAGATTGCTCCCCCGCGCAGTGGCAGGGGAAGGGAGGCCACATGAAAACAACACACCCAAAGGCCACAACAACGTTAGCTGTGTGGGAGAGGCTATAAAAGGCATCAGTAGATGATATACGTAGGCGATACAACACGTCCACAACACACCCACAACCCCCATAGATGACAGGGATTTGCAACACCTCGGTGTTTTACAACCCCCTAGATTAGAAGGACTTACGACATCCCGGTGTTTCGAACACGGTGTGTGTGTGTGTGTGTGTGTGTGTGTGTGTGTGTGTGTGTGTGTGTGTGTGTGTTTGTGTCATGAATAATAGTGTGATAAAACACTATATACCAGGAGAGACTGAGTACAGAATGGAAAAAGATGAGAACAAAGGACTTAAGAGGAGTGGGGGAGGAATGGGATGTATTTAGGGAAGCAGTGATGGCTTGCGCAAAAGATGTTTGTGGAATGAGAAGCGTGGGAGGTGGGTTGATTAAAAAGGGTAGTGAGTGGTGGGATGAAGAAGTAAGATTATTAGTGAAAGAGAAGAGAGAGGCATTTGGACGATTTTTGCAAGGAAATAATGTAAATGAGTGGGAGATGTATAAAAGAAAGAGGCAGGAGGTCAAGAGAAAGGTGCAAGAGGTGAAAAAGAGGTCAAATGAGAGTTGGGGTGAGAGAGTATCATTAAATTTTAGTGAGAATAAAAAGATGTTCTGGAAGGAGGTAAATAAAGTGCGTAAGACAAGGGAACAAATGGGAACTTCAGTGAACGGGGCTAATGGGGAGGTGATAACAAGTAGTGGTGATGTGAGAAGGAGATGGAGTGAGTATTTTGAAGGTTTGTTGAATGTGTTTGATGATCTAGTGGCAGATATAGGGTGTTTTGGTCGAGGTGGTGTGCAAAGTGAGAGGGTTAGGGAAAATGATTTAGTAAACAGAGAAGAGGTAGT
>NC_092240.1:47515058-47525058 GCF_036320965.1 Panulirus ornatus | reverse complement strand
CTATTGTCGACCAGTCTCTGGAAAGTCTATTGTCGACCAGAGTCTGCAAAGTCTATTGTCGACCAGATTCTATTGTCGACCAGCGTCTATTGTCGACCAGTCTCTGGAAAGTCTATCGTCGACCAGAGTCTATTGTCGACCAGTCTCTGGAAAGTCTATCGTCGACCAGTCTCTGGAAAGTCTATTGTCGACCAGAGTCTACTGTCGACCAGTCTCTGGAAAGTCTATCGTCGACCAGAGTCTATTGTCGACCAGTCTCTGGAAAGTCTATCGTCGACCAGAGTCTATTGTCGACCAGTCTCTGGAAAGTGTATTGTCGACCAGAGTCTGCAAAGTCTATTGTCGACCAGATTCTATTGTCGACCAGTCTCTGGAAAGTCTATTGTCGACCAGAGTCTATTGTCGACCAGTCTCTGGAAAGTCTATTGTCGACCAGCGTCTATTGTCGACCAGTCTCTGGAAAGTAGATATCTTTTCCTTTTTTTGGAAGGGATCTCGAGGGGATGGGGATGGGATGGGGATTGGTTTCTATCCATGGGGTCAGGGGACGAGACCACGAACTCCCCCTTCCCTTCTTTCCCATAATTCCAAGACAGAAAAAGGGGGGGCCAGTTGGACCATCCCTTTTCCCCCCCACCTATTCCACACACCTGGACCTTTCCCTCCCACACTGGGAGCCCTACATACCTCACATACTCACATTTGAACCCTATGATCCTACATAGAGCATCTGTAGAGACGTAGCTCTGCTCCCTTCAACTCAGGAGGTGTCTGAGGGAGGGGCCCTATGCTGTAGGGCCGTGCCCTCCCTCCACGCTGGTGGTGAGGGACCTAACCTAGCCCTAGGCCTCGGGAGGGCACACACACACACACACACACACACACACACACAGACACACACACACACGATCGACCCACTTCAACTCAGCAGTTGCAAGGGAGGGAAAAAGGCGTTGGTGCTTAGGTGAAGCAGGTAATGTAGAAATTGAAAGGTGTTTTGGACAGATGAACATTTGATAAAAGGTGTTTTGGACAGATGAACATTTGATAAAAGGTGTTTTGGACAGATGAACATTTGATAAAAGGTGTTTTGGACACGTGAACATTTGATAAAAGGTGTTTTGGACACGTGAACATTTGATAAAAGGTGTTTTGGACACGTGAACATTTGATAAAAGGTGTTTTGGACAGATGAACATTTGATAAAAGGTGTTTTGGACACGTGAACATTTGATAAAAGGTGTTCTGGACAGATGAACATTGAATAAAAGGTGTTTTGGACACGTGAACATTTGATAAAAGGTGTTTTGGACAGATGAACATTTGATAAAAGGTGTTTTGAACAGATGAACATTAAAACAAAAGGTATTTTGAACAGATGAACATTAAAACAAAAGGTATTTTGAACTGATGAACATTAAAACAAAAGGTGTATTGAACAGATGAACATTCAAGAAAGGGTGTTTTGAAGAGATGAACATTCAATAAAAGACGTTTAAAACATGATGAACAGCCAACATAAAGAATAAAATTCAACGCAGATGATGAACACGTTCATAACATGAAATAAGTACAAACCATTCATCCCTCTGCGCCGTAGGATTCGAACCCAGGTACAAATGAACTCAACCCTGTTGCACCTCTACCCGAACTGTCGAGAAGGCATATCTCTCTACCCAAAAGAGAAAGAAAACGAGTCTCATGGTAATTTCATTAACCCATTCTGTTACCACATTTTCTTTTTCGGTCCAATAGGGTGAAACGATACACTTCTTCATGTGAACTACCCATGGCTTAATTACCATCGCCATATACCTTGTTCTATGGCCTTTAACACAGCCACTGTGTCTGACCAGTCTGTGTATATATGGCTAACAAAGGGCGAGGTGTAACTGCTATGTTTACTGATTATAGTACTAGAAAGGACGCTTTCTCCTGTATTCCATTGAAATTATGGTGAAGTGTGTATGGTATATAGTCCAACACAGCTGTGCCGTGTTCCATAGAAGTATGTCTTAGCGAAGTTAGGGCAAAGAATGGATGAAGACATAGTGAAGGGTATTTGGTTTACTCCAACAGCTGTGCCGTGTTCCATAGATGCGTGCCTTAGCAAAGTTAGGGCAAAGAATGGATGAAGACATGGTGAAGGGTATTTGGTTTACTCCAACAGCTGTGCCGTGTTCCATAGAAGTATGGCATAGCGAAGTTAGGGCAAAGAATGGATGAAGACATTGCCTCATCAGCTCACATCCCTTCTCTGTCCTTCGTATGTAAACACGACAGTAGATCCTGCTGCTCCCCTCTCCAATCTCACAAGCAGACTCCACGCATACCTCTCCCATCGTCTCCCCCAACCGCCTCATTAAGCCCTGGTTCGGTCCGGTGAACACCACGTCGCCCCCTCTATACCACATCGCTCCAATTTAGTCTATCCAATGCACAACTTTTATCATCTTAGATTACTCTGCGATACAGATATGGTTCTACACCATCGCAAAAGCTTTTCCATCGCTTACGACGGTATATGGACGATAAGTTGCGCCCCGTACTGTTAGCTGTGACAGTCATGCTCCACATACTTCCTTAACTCTTCCTGAGGTGCCTTTCGCAATCTATTTCTCTCCCCTCCCCCCTCTTACTCTCCCTGGCTCTCCTTCACTCTCCCATACTTTTTCTCTCTCATCTCTCCTACTCTCTCCATGTATCTCCCTCATTCTCTCACTCGTCTTAAATCACCTTGAGTCAACCCACTCTCCCTCACTCTCACTCATTCTCACACTCCCACACTCTCCCTCATTCTCACACTCCCACACTCTACCTCATTCTCACACACCCACACTCTACCTCATTCTCACACTCCCACACTCTACCTCATTCTCACACTCCCAAACTCTCCCCCATTCTCACACTCCCACACTCTCCCTCATTCTCACACTCCCACACTCTACCTCATTCTCACACTCCTACACCCTTTCTGGCTCTCCCTCTTCCTTGCCCTCCTCCTTCGCCCTTCCTGGCTCTCCCTCACATTCCCTCACTCTTGCTGGCTCTCCCACACTCTTCTCGGCTCTTCCTCCTCATTCTCCCTGCCTCTCCCTCACTCCCTCACTCTCCCCTCTTGTTACTCTCCTTCTCTCTCCTCCACCCCCTTCACTATCCATTTGTTTTCAGAATCTATGATGACACTGGCATCAAACCTCACTCCATCACTGAAAACTGATGGGAAAAAATAAAACCGTCATATTATGACAGACGGGGGGCGAGGAAGGTGAAAATTACACACTGACATAAGTCTTAAGGTTTTCATTGTTCACACACATCCCCGCTCGTGGTTTTCTATAAACATCTACTGGTGCCAGTGGCTGTTCACAGTCCACGGTAACGAGCAGAAAGCGGGACGTTCGAAGGGCGGCGCCCCTGGGCGTAGCACAGCTGCACGGGTAGGCCTAGGATACGGGAGGAGATAAGCGCTATCTCATAGTAATGTTATCAGTGTGTGTTGTGTCTTGTTTAATCTGTTGTACATATCTTTGAAGGGAAGGGAAGGGAAGGGAAGGGAAGGGGAGGGAAGGGAAGGGAAGAGGAGGGAAGGGAAGGGAAGGGAAGAGGAGGGGAGGGAAGGGAAGGGAAGAGGAGGGAAGGAAGAGGAGGGAAGGGAAGGGAAGGGAAGGGAAGAGGAGGGAAGGGGAGGGAAGGGAAGGGAAAGGAAGGGGAGGGAAGGGGAGGGAAGGGAAGGGAAGAGGAGGGAAGGGAGGGAAGAGGAGGGAAGGGGAGGGAAGGGAAGAGGAGGGAAGGGAAGGGAAGGGAAGGGAGGGGAAGGGAAGGGGAGGGAAGGGAAGGGAAGAGGAGGGAAGGGGAGGGAAGGGAAGGGAAGGGGAGGGAAGAGGAGGGAAGAGAAGGGAAGGGAAGGGAAGGGGAGGGAAGGGAAGCATGAGTGGATGCATAACAACGTTACCATTCCCAGATGGAAATGGTGAACGGTGAGTGTGATGGTATGTTGACGAAAGCAAGTTCTGTTTGGGTGTACAATGGATGTTGTACAATGGTGTACTGAAGTTCTGTTTGGGTGTACAATGGATGTTGTACAATGGTGTACTGAAGTTCTGCTTGGGTGTACAATGGGTTTTGTACAATGGTGTACTGAAGTTCTGCTTGGGTGTACAATGGATGTTGTACAATGGTGTACTGAAGTTCTGTTTGGGTGTACAATGGGTTTTGTACAATGGTGTACTGAAGTTCTGTTTGGGTGTACAATGGATTTTGTACAATGGTGTACTGAAGTTCTGCTTGGGTGTACAATGGATTTTGTACAATGGTGTACTGAAGTTCTGTTTGGGTGTACAATGGGTTTTGTACAATGGTGTACTGAAGTTCTGCTTGGGTGTACAATGGATTTTGTACAATGGTGTACTGAAGTTCTGTTTGGGTGTACAATGGATGTTGTACAATGGTGTACTGAAGTTCTGTTTGGGTGTACAATGGATTTTGTACAATGGTGTACTGAAGTTCTGTTTGGGTGTACAATGGGTTTTGTACAATGGTGTACTGAAGTTCTGTTTGGGTGTACAATGGGTTTTGTACAATGGTGTACTGAAGTTCTGTTTGGGTGTACAATGGGTTTTGTACAATGGTGTACTGAAGTTCTGTTTGGGTGTACAATGGATGTTGTACAATGGTGTACTGAAGTTCTGTTTGGGTGTACAATGGGTTTTGTACAATGGTGTACTGAAGTTCTGTTTGGGTGTACAATGGATTTTGTACAATGGTGTACTGAAGTTCTGCTTGGGTGTACAATGGATTTTGTACAATGGTGTACTGAAGTTCTGTTTGGGTGTACAATGGGTTTTGTACAATGGTGTACTGAAGTTCTGTTTGGGTGTACAATGGATGTTGTACAATGGTGTACTGAAGTTCTGTTTGGGTGTACAATGGATTTTGTACAATGGTGTACTGAAGTTCTGTTTGGGTGTACAATGAATGTTGTACAATGGTGTACTGAAGTTCTGTTTGGGTGTACAATGGATTTTGTACAATGGTGTACTGAAGTTCTGTTTGGGTGTACAATGGATTTTGTACAATGGTGTACTGAAGTTCTGTTTAGGTGTACAATGGATGTTGTACAATGGTGTACTGAAGTTCTGTTTGGGTGTACAATGGGTTTTGTACAATGGTGTACTGAAGTTCTGTTTGGGTGTACAATGGGTTTTGTACAATGGTGTACTGAAGTTCTGTTTGGGTGTACAATGGATGTTGTACAATGGTGTACTGAAGTTCTGTTTGGGTGTACAATGGGTTTTATACAATGGTGTACTGAAGTTCTGTTTGGGTGCACAATGGATGTTGTACAATGGTGTACTGAAGTTCTGTTTGGGTGTACAATGGGTTTTATACAATGGTGTACTGAAGTTCTGTTTGGGTGTACAATGGGTTTTGTACAATGGTGTACTGAAGTTCTGCTTGGTGTACAATGGGTTTTGTACAATGGTGTACTGAAGTTCTGTTTGGGTGTACAATGGGTTTTGTACAATGGTGTACTGAAGTTCTGTTTGGGTGTACAATGGGTTTTGTACAATGGTGTACTGAAGTTCTGCTTGGGTGTACAATGGGTTTTGTACAATGGTGTACTGAAGTTCTGCTTGGGTGTACAATGGATGTTGTACAATGGTGTACTGAAGTTCTGCTTGGGTGTACAATGGGTTTTGTACAATGCTGTACTGAAGTCAAAGGTGTTCTTCATCATGTCATGTGTCCCACTATCACCCCTTTCTATACGTTCCACTACCCCTTTCTGTATGTTCCACCACCCCTTTCTGTATGTTCCACCACCCCTTTCTGTATGTTACACCACCCCTTTCTATTTGTTCCACTACCCCTTTCTGTATGTTCCACTACCCCTTTCTGTATGTTCCACTACCCCTTTCTATATGTTCCACTACCCCTTTCTGTATGTTCCACCACCCCTTTCTGTATGTTCCACTACCCCTTTCTATACGTTCCACCACCCCTTTCTATTTGTTCCACCACCCCTTCTATACGTTCCACTACCCCTTTCTGTATGTTCCACCACCCCTTTCTATTTGTTCCACCACCCCTTTCTGTATGTTCCACCACCCCTTTCTGTATGGTCCACTACCCCTTTCTGTATGTTCCACCACCCCTTTCTGTATGTTCCACCACCCCTTTCTGTATGTTCCACCACCCCTTTCTATATGTTCCACCACCCCTTTCTATATGTTCCACCACCCCTTTCTATTTGTTCCATCATCCCTTTCTATACGTTCCATCACCCCTTTCTATTTCTTCCACCATCCCTTTCTGTATGTTCCACCACCCCTTTCTGTATGTTCCACCACCCCTTTCTATTTGTTCCACCACCCCTTTCTGTATGTTCCACTACCCCTTTCTGTATGTTCCACTACCCCTCTCTGTATGTTCCACCACCCCTTTCTGTATGTTCCACTACCCCTTTCTGTATGTTCCACCACCCCTTTCTGTATGTTCCACCACCCCTTTCTGTATGTTCCACCACCCCTTTCTATTTGTTCCTTCACCCCTTTCTGTATGTTCCACCACCCCTTTCTGTATGTTCCACCACCCCTTTCTGTATGTTCCACTACCCCTTTCTGTATGTTCCACCACCCCTTTCTATATGTTCCACCACCCCTTTCTGTATGTTCCACCACCCCTTTCTCTATGTTCCACCACCCCTTTCTGTATGTTCCACCACCCCTTTCTGTATGTTCCACCACCCCTTTCTATATGTTCCACCACCCCTTTCTGTATGTTTCACTACGCCTTTCTGTATGTTCCACTACCCCTTTCTGTATGTTCCACCACCCCTTTCTATACGTCCCACCACCCCTTTCTATTTCTTCCACCATCCCTTTCTATATGTTCCACCACCCCTTTCTATTTCTTCAACCATCCCTTTCTATTTGTTCCACCACTCCTTTCTATTTGTTCCACCACCCCTTTCTGTATGTTCCACTACCCCTTTCTATATGTTCCACCATCCCTTTCTATCTGTTCCACCACCCCTTTCTATTTGTTCCATCATCCCTTTCTATACGTTCCACCACCACTTTCTATTTGTTCCATCATCCCTTTCTATACGTTCCACCACCACTTTCTATTTGTTCCATCATCCCTTTCTATATGTTCCACCACCCCTTTCTGTATGTTTCACTACCCCTTTCTGTATGTTCCACTACCCCTTTCTGTATGTTCCATCACCCCTTTCTATACGTTCCACCACCCCTTTCTATTTGTTCCACCATCCCTTTCAATTTGTTCCACCACCCCTTTCTGTATGTTCCATCACCCCTTTCTATATGTTCCACCACCCCTTTCTATATGTTCCACCACCCCTTTCTATATGTTCCATCACCCCTTTCTATATGTTCCATCACCCCTTTCTATATGTTCCACCACCCCTTTCTATATGTTCCACCACCCCTTTCTATATGTTCCACCACCCCTTTCTATATGTTCCATCACCCCTTTCTATATGTTCCACCACCCCTTTCTATATGTTCCACTACCCCTTTCTATATGTTCCACCACCCCTTTCTATATGTTCCACCACCCCTTTCTATATGTTCCACCACCCCTTTCTATATGTTCCATCACCCCTTTCTATATGTTCCACCACCCCTTTCTATATGTTCCACCATCCCTTTCTATATGTTCCATCACCCCTTTCTGTATGTTCCACCACCCCTTTCTATATGTTCCACCACCCCTTTCTATATGTTCCACCACCCCTTTCTATACGTTCCACCACCCCTTTCTATATGTTCCACCACCCCTTTCTATATGTTCCACCACCCCTTTCTATTTGTTCCACTACCCCTTTCTATTTGTTCCACCACCCCTTTCTGTATGTTCCACTACCCCTTTCTATTTGTTCCACCACCCCTTTCTGTATGTTCCACTACCCCTTTCTATTTGTTCCACCACCCCTTTCTATATGTTCCACCACCCCTTTCTATATGTTCCACCACCCCTTTCTATTTGTTCCACCACCCCTTTCTGTATGTTCCACCACCCCTTTCTGTATGTTCCACCACCCCTTTTTGTATGTTCCACCACCCCTTTTTGTATGTTCCACCACCCCTTTCTATTTGTTCCACCACCCTTTTCTGTATGTTCCACTACCCCTTTCTGTATGTTCCACTACCCTTTGTCTATGTTCCACCAAACCTTTCTATATGTTCCACCACCCCTTTCTATCTGTTCCACCACCCCTTTCTGTATGTTCCACCACCCCTTTCTATTTGTTCCACCACCCTCTTCTGTATGTTCCACTACCCCTTTCTGTATGTTCCACTACCCTTTGTCTATGTTCCACCAAACCTTTCTATATGTTCCACCACCCCTTTCTATTTGTTCCACCACCCTTTTCTGTATGTTCCACTACCCCTTTCTGTATGTTCCACCACCCCTTTCTATTTGTTCCACCACCCCTTTCTATATGTTCCACCACCCCTTTCTATTTGTTCCACCACCCCTTTCTGTATGTTCCACTACCCCTTTCTATATGTTCCACCACCCCTTTCTGTATGTTCCACCACCCCTTTCTATATGTTCCACCACCCCTTTCTGTATGTTCCACCACCCCTTTCTATCTGTTCCACCACCCCTTTCTATATGTTCCACTACCCCTTTCTGTATGTTCCACTACCCCTTTCTGTATGTTCCACCACCCCTTTCTATCTGTTCCACCACCCCTTTCTGTATGTTCCACCACACCTTTCTATATGTTCCACCACCCCTTTCTATTTGTTCCACCACCCTTTTCTGTATGTTCCACCACCCCTTTCTGTATGTTCCACCACCCCTTTCTATCTGTTCCACCACCCCTTTCTGTATGTTCCACCACCCCTTTCTATATGTTCCACCACCCCTTTCTGTATGTTCCACCACCCCTTTCTATATGTTCCACCACCCCTTTCTATATGTTCCACCACCCCTTTCTATCTGTTCCACCACCCCTTTCTGTATGTTCCACCACACCTTTCTATATGTTCCACCACCCCTTTCTATTTGTTCCACCACCCCTATCTATTTTTGTTCAACCATCCCTTTCAGTTTGTTCCACCACCCCTTTCTATATGTTCCATCACCCCTTCTCCACACGTTCCACCACCCCTTTCCGTCCCCCACCACCACCACCACTTCCTTCCTCTCTCTCCCATCTCCTTTCCCTCCCCCCTTTCCTTTTCTCTCTCTCTCTCTCTCTCTCTCTCTCTCTCTCTCTCTCTCTCTCTCTCTCTCTCTCTCTCTCTCTCTCTCTCTCTCTCATTCCCACCTCACACATCCTTCCTCATTTGAACAGTTAGCGTAAATCTAATGTTACGCACAGCATTCTAAATTATGACGATAATTCGTAGATTCTAAATCATGATGATAATTCGTGGATTCTAAATTATGCTGATAATTCGTAGATTCTAAATTATGATGATAATTCGTAGATTCTAAATTATGATGATAATTGTAGATTCTAAATTATGACGATAATTCGTAGATTCTAAATCATGATGATAATTCGTAGATTCTAAATTATGCTGATAATTCGTAGATTCTAAATTATGATGATAATTCGTAGATTCTAAATTATGATGATAATTGTAGATTCTAAATTATGATGATAATTCGTAGGTTCTAAATTATGATAATTCGTAGATTCTAAATCATGATGATAATTCGTAGATTCTAAATTATGATGATAATTCGTAGATTCTAAATCATGATGATAATTGTAGATTCTAAATTATGATGATAATTCGTAGATTCTAAATTATGATGATAATTCGTAGATTCTAAATCATGATGATAATTCGTAGATTCTAAATTATGATGATAATTCGTAGATTCTAAATTATGAGGATAATTCGTAGATTTCCAAATCATGATAATTCGTAGATTCTAAATCATGATGATAATTGGTAGATTCTAAATCATGATGATAATTCGTAGATTCTAAATCATGATGATAATT
>NC_092240.1:47485058-47510058 GCF_036320965.1 Panulirus ornatus | reverse complement strand
AGGGAAGCAATGATGGCTTGGGGAAATGATGCTTGTGGCATGAGAAGCGTGGGAGGTGGGTTGATTAGAAAGGGTAGTGAGTGGTGGGATGAAGAAATAAGATTATTAGTGAAAGAGAAGAGAGAGACATTTGGACGATTTTTGCAGGGAAATAATGGAAATGACTGGGAGATGTACAAAAAAGAAAGAGGCGGGAGGTCAAGAGAAAGGTGCAAGAGGTGAAAAAGAGGGTAAATGAGAGTTGGGGTGAGAGTATCATTAAATTTAAGAATAAAAAGATGTTTTGGAAGGAGGTAAATAAAGTGCGTAAGACGAGGGAACAAATGGGAACTTCAGTGAAGGGGGCTAATGGGGAGGGGATAGCAAGTAGTGGTGATGTGAGAAGGAGATGGAGAGAGTATTTTGAAGGTTTGTTGAATGTGTTTGATGATAGAGTGGCAGATATAGGGTGTTTTGGTCGAGGTGGTGTGCAAAGTGAGAGGGTCAGGGAGAATGGTTTGGTAAACAGAGAAGAGGTAGTGAAAGCTTTGCGGAAGATGAAAGCCAGCAAGGCGGCAGGTTTGGATGGTATAGCAGTAGAATCTATCAAAGAAGGGGGTGACTGTGTTGTTGACTGGTTGGTAAGGTTATTTAATATATGTATGACTCATGGTGAGGTGCCTGAGGATTGGCGGAATGCGTGCATAGTGCCATTGTACAAAGGCAAAGGGGATAAGAGTGAGTGCTCAAATTACAGAGGTATAAGTTTGTTGAGTATTCCTGGTAAATTATATGGGAGGGTATTGATTGAGAGGGTGAAGGCATGTACAGAGCATCAGATTGGGGAAGAGCAGTGTGGTTTCAGAAGTGGTAGAGGATGTGTGGATCAGGTGTCTGCTTTGAAGAATGTATGTGAGAAATACTTAGAAAAGCAAATGGATTTGTATGTAGCATTTATGGATCTGGAGAAGGCATATGACAGAGATGTTCTGTGGAAGGTATTAAGAATATATGGTGTGGAAGGTAAGTTGCTAGGAGCAGTGTAAAGTTTTTATCGAGGATGTAAGGCATGTGTACGAGTTGGAAGAGAGGAAAGTGATTGGTTCCCAGTGAATTTTGCTTTGCGGTAGGGGTGCGTGATGTCTCCAGGGTTGTTTAATTTGTTTATGGATGGGGTTGTTAGGGAGGTGAATGCAAGAGTTTTGGAGAGAGGGGTAAGGATGCAGTCTGTTGTGGATGAGATGGCTTGAGAAGTGAGTCAGTTGTTGTTCGCTGATGATACAGCGCTGGTGGCTGATTCATGTGAGAAACTGCAGAAGCTGGTGACTGAGTTTGGTAAAGTGTGTGAAAGAAGAAAGTTAAGAGTAAATGTGAATAAGAGCAAAGTTATTAGGTACAGTAGGGTTGAGGGACAAGTCACCTGGAGGTAAGTTTGAAAGGAGAAAAACTGGAAGAAGCGTAGTGTTTTAGATATCTGGGAGTGGATTTAGCAACGGATGGAACCATGGATGCGGAAGGTGAGTCACACGGTGGGGGAGGGGGTGAAAGCTCTGGGAGCGTTGAAGAATGTGTGGAAGGCGAGAACGTTATCTCGGAAAGCAAAAATGGGTATGTTTGAAGGAATAGTGGTTCCAAAAAATGTTGTATGGTTGCGAGGCGTGGGCTATAGATAGGGTTGTGCGGAAGAGGGTGGATGTGCTGGAAATGCGATGTTTGAGGACAATATGTGGTGTGAGGTGGTTTGATCGAGTAAGTAATGAAAGGGTAAGAAAGATGTGTGGAAATAAAAAGAGTGTGGTTGAGAGAGCAGAAGAGGGTGTATTGAAATGTTTTGGTCACGTGGAGAGAATGAGTGAGGAAAGATTGACAAAGAAGATGTATGTGTCAGAGGTGGAGGGAACGAGGAGAAGTGGGAGACCAAATTGGAGGTGGAAGGATGGAGTGAAAAAGATTTTGAGCGATCGGGGCCTGAACATACAGAAGGGTGAAAGGCGTGCAAGAAATAGAGTGAATTGGAACGATGTGGTATACCGGGGTTGACGTGCTATCAATGGATTGAACCAAGGCATGTGAAGCGTCTGGGGTAAACCATGGAATGTTTGTGGGGCCTGGACGTGGAAAGGGAGCTGTGGTTTCGGTGCATTATACATGACAGCTAGAGACTGAGTGTGAACGAATGTGGCCTTTGTTGTCTTTTCCTAGCGCTGCCTCGCGCGCATGCAGGGGGGGGGGGGGGGGGGGGGGGGGAGGGGGATGCCATCTCATGTGTGGCGGGGTGGCGACGGGAACAGATGAAGGCAGCATGTGTATATAAGTATATGTATGTATACTTTGAAATGTATAGGTATGTATATATGCGTGTGTGAGCGTTTATGTATATACATGTGTATGTGGGTGGGTTGGGGCCAGTCTTTCGTCTGTTTCCTTGCGCTACCTCGCTAACGCGGGAGACAGCAACAAAGTATAATAAATAAATGAATAAATGAATATATATATATATATATATATATATATATATATATATATATATATATATATATATATATATATACACACACCAGATACAAACAATGATGGCTTCATTAGTGGGGCAAAGCACAAAAGAAAGAACACACAATGAGCAGTTCAAAAAAAAAAGGGGGGGTGAGGGGGTGGGGGAAGGTTGTTAACATGCAAATTTGTTCATTGTTCTCATCTCTGATCATGTGCGGGTGATCACTCTCGTTATGGCGTTATAGAATGAACATAATCACATAACATATTGATAACAAAATGTTCCCTGGACCAATGAAACATTTTGATGGACTCCTGACCCAGTTCTTGGTTAAATATGATCCTAACCTTTTAATTAATGATAATAATAATAATAATAATAATAATAATAATAATAATAATAATAATAATAATAATAATAATGATAACAATAATGATAATAATAATAATAATCATACTAATGATAATGATAATAATAATAATAATAATAATAATAATAATAATAATAATAATAATAATGATAATAATAATAATAATAATAATAATAACAATAATAATAATAATGATAATGATGATAGTAATAATAAGAAGACATCAAAGAATAAATAGATAGATGAACAGATGATAATAAAAATGAACAGAGAAAGAGATAGATCAAAGAACAGATACTGATAAGAAATCCAATTGCATCTAATGCAATATCGGGGGCGACGTGGAGCATTTGACTCAGAGTGTCCAAATAGCGAGTCATGTTTCTTAACACCAGAACATTGTGATGGCACGTGGCGTGCCCACACGCCTCCCGCATGGAGAAGGCGTGTGTGTGTGTGTGTGTGTGTGTGTGTGTGTGTGTGTGTGTGTGTCCCCCCCCCTTTATCGGCTACAACCTCTCATGGTCGTATCCCCCCCCTCCTCTTCCTCCCTACCCCCCTAACCCCCTCCTCTCTCTCTCTCTCTCTCTCTCTCTCTCTCTCTCTCTCTCTCTCTCTTGGGGGGGTGTGTGTGAGAAGGGGGCCCGATCGAGCGATAAGCGTATCTTGTATTGCACTCCAACTAGACCAGGTTGAAGTGGGTGCGGGAGAAGGTGTGGGGGAGAGGAGGCTGTGGAGTGGGTGTGAGTGGGTGTGAGAGGGTGTGAGAGGGTGTGAGAGGGTGTGGGAGGGAGGGTGTGTGTGGTGGTGTGTGGTGGTGGTGGAAGATGTTCAAGTGGTGTGTGGTGGTTGATAGATCACATCTTCTTCTCCAGCCTACACCTATGTTATGCTACACCAGCTTCCTACACCCATGCTACACCACACCAGCTTCCTACACCCATGCTACACCATACCAGCTTCCTACACCCACGCTACACCACACCAGCTTCCTATACCCATGGTACACCACACCAGCTTGCTATACCCACGCTACACCACACCAGCTTCCTACACCCACGCTACACCACACCAGCTTCCTACACCCATGCTACACCACACCCAGCTTACTACACCCACGCTACACCACACCAGCTTACTACACCCATGCTACACCACACCCAGCTTACTACACCCATGCTACACCACAACCAGCTTACTACACCCATGCTACACCACAACCAGCTTACTACACCCATGCTACACCACACCCAGCTTACCACACCCACGCTACACCACACCCAGCTTCCTACACCCATGCTACACACCCCAGTTACCACCCTTACACACCGCTCCACACCCATGCTACACCACACCCAGCTTACCACACCCACGCTACACCACACCCAGCTTCCTACACCCATGCTACACCACACCCAGCTTACTACACCCATGCTACACCACACCATCTTACTACACCCATGCTACACCACAACCAGCTTACTACACCCATGCTACACCACACCAGCTACTACCCAGCTACACCACAACCAGCTTACTACCCATGCTACACCACACCATCTTACTACACCCATGCTACACCACAACCAGCTTACTACACCCACGCTACACCACAACCAGCTTACTACACCCATGCTACACCACAACCAGCTTACCACATCCACGCTACACCACAACCAGCTTACTACACCCACGCTACACCACACCAGCTTACCACACCCACGCTACACCACACCCAGCTTCCTACACCATGCTACACCACACCAGCTTACTAACCCATGCTACACCACCCCAGCTTACTACACCCACGCTACACCACCCCCAGCTTACCACACACACGCTACACCACCCCCAGCTTACTACACCCACGCTACACCACACCCAGCTTCCTACACCCACGCTACACCACACCCAGCTTACACACAGCACCCCCACGCTACACCACCCCAGCTTACTACACCCACGCTACACCACACCCAGCTTACACACCCACGCTACACCACCCCAGCTTACACACACCACGCTACACCACACCCCACGCTCACACCCCCACTTACACCCACGCTACACCACCCCAGCTTACTACACCCACGCTACACCACCCCAGCTTACTACACACCACGCTAACACACCAGACCACCCAGCTAACCACACCCAGCTTACCACACCCACGCTACACCACCCCCAGCTTACTACACCCACGCTACACCACACCCAGCTTACCACACACCCACGCTACACCACACCCAGCTTCACCACCCCACGCTACACCACACCCACGCTACACCACCCCCAGCTTACACACCACGCTGACACCACCCCCCCAGCTTACCACACACACGCTACACCACCCCAGCTTACTACACCCATGCTACACCACACCCAGCTTACCACACCCACGCTACACCACCCCCAGCTTACCACACCCACGCTACACCACACCCACGCTACACCACACCCAGCTTACCACACCCACGCTACACCACCCCAGCTTACCACACCCACGCTACACCACCCCCAGCTTACTACACCCACGCTACACCACCCCCAGCTTACTACACCCACGCTACACCACCCCCAGCTTACCACACCCACGCTACACCACACCCACGCTACACCACACCCACGCTACACCACCCCCAGCTTACCACACCCACGCTACACCACACCCACGCTACACCACACCCAGCTTACTACACCCACGCTACACCACACCCAGCTTACCACACCCACGCTACACCACCCCCAGCTTACCACATCCACGCTACACCACACCCAGCTTACTACACCCACGCTACACCACCCCCAGCTTACTACACCCACGCTACACCACCCCCAGCTTACCACATCCACGCTACACCACACCCAGCTTACCACACCCACGCTACACCACACCAGCTTACTACACCCACGCTACACCACACCAGCTTACTACACCCACGCTACACCACACCAGCTTACTACACCCAATGCCATTCCCATTAGTCCTCTGAAGTCTGGCTTCAGCTCGGCTTCAGGAGAGGGGTGGGTAGGGGGTAAGGGTAGGGGGGTTAGGGGGTCAGGGGGAGGGGGTTAGGGGGGGAGGGGGGAAGGGGGCAAGCCCTGGCCTCAGGGTGGATATGTAAACACCGGCCCTACACAATACACTAGAGCCAAGTGTCCGGGCTTTGTATAGATACCGGGAGGGAGGGGAGGGGAGGGAAGGGAGGGAGGGGAGGGGAGGGAAGGAGGGAGGAGGGAGGGAGGGAGGGAGGGAGGGAGGGAGGGGATGGAGGGAGGGAGGAGAGGGTGGGAGGGGAGGGAGGGGGGAGGAGAGGGGGAGGGGAGGGAGGGAGGGAGGGGGAGGGAGGGGAGGGGGGGAGGGAGGAGAGGGAGGGAGGGAGGAGAAGGGGAGGGGGGGAGGGAGGAAGGGAGGGAGGAGAGGGAGAAGAGGGAGGGGAGGGTATGTGGGGGGGGGGTAGGAGGACCGGGGCTCTGTGCTTGGAGGAGGGGTGTTGGGGGGGTGTGTGGAGGTGTGAAGGTGTGTGTGTGTGTATGTATGTCTGTGTGTGTGGGGGGGAGGGGGGTAGGGAGGGCTGGGGCTCTCGGTGGGGGAGGTGGGTGGGTGGGTGGGTGGAGAGGCATGAGATGGGATGGGAGGGTTGGGGGAGGGGAGGTAGGTGTGGGTTAGGTGGGTTGGGTTGGGTGGGGTGGGTGGGTTGGGTGGGGTGGGTGGGTTGGGTGGGGTGGGTTGGGGGGGGAGTGAGTTTAGAGAGTGTGCCTTCGCTAGAATAATACGAAACTCTCTCTCTCTCTCTCTCTCTCTCTCTCTCTCTCTCTCTCTCTCTCTCTTTCTCACGGAGGCGTAGGAAGGAAGGAAGGGAGGGGGAAGGGGGGGGGCGGACACACTAATGGCCTGAAACCCCCCTTCCCTCCCTCCCCCTCCACACAGACTGGAGGCTGGGGCAGTGGCACCTCTGGTTCGAAGCTGGGATCAGGCACTAGTGATTCGAAGCGGAGAACCACTGGTCCGAAGCCTCATTCTATCCCGCTGTTATGAAGTCGTGAGGTCAAGCAAGAGCCTCGAAGCTCCAAGTCACTGAATCGAAGCTTCGAATCACTGACAAGGAGCTGCGAACCACGCATTCCAAGCTGCGAACCACGCATTCCAAGCTGCGAACCACGCATTCCAAGCTGCGAACCACGCATTCCAAGCTGCGAACCACGCATTCCAAGCTGCGAACCACGCATTCCAAGCTGCGAACCACGCATTCCAAGCTGGAAACCACGCATTCGAAGCTGCGAACCACGCATTCGAAGCTGGGAACCACGCATTCCAAGCTGGAAACCACGCATTCCAAGCTGGAAACCACGCATTCCAAGCTGGAAACCACGCATTCCAAGCTGCGAACCAAGCATTCGAAGCTGCGAACCACGCATTCGAAGCTGGAAACCACGCATTCGAAGCTGGAAACCACGCATTCCAAGCTGGAAACCACGCATTCCAAGCTGGAAACCACGCATTCCAAGCTGGGAACCACGCATTCCAAGCTGGAAACCACGCATTCCAAGCTGGAAACCACGCATTTCAAGCTGGAAACCACGCATTCCAAGCTGGAAACCACGCATTCCAAGCTGGAAACCACGCATTCCAAGCTGGAAACCACGCATTCCAAGCTGGAAACCACGCATTCCAAGCTGGGAACCACGCATTCCAAGCTGGAAACCACGCATTCCAAGCTGGAAACCACGCATTCCAAGCTGGAAACCACGCATTCCAAGCTGGGAACCACGCATTCCAAGCTGGAAACCACGCATTCCAAGCTGGAAACCACGCATTCCAAGCTGCGAACCACGAATACAAAGAGGAGGAGGAGGAGGAGGAAGAGGAGGAGGAGGTGGAGGAGGAGGAGGAGGAAGAATGGGAGGAGGAAGAAGAGGAGGAGGAGGAGGAGGAAGAGGAAGAGGAAGAGGAGGAGGAAGAGTGAGAGGAGGAGGAGGAGGAGGAGGAGGAGGAGGAGGAGGAGGAGGAGGAGGAGGAGGAAGAGGAGGAGGAGAGAGAGAGAGAGAGAGAGAGAGGAGAGAGAGAGAGAGAGAGAGAGAGAGAGAGAGAGAGAGAGAGAGAGAGAGAGATAAGAAAACATATCAAATTCCACAAATCAATGAGAAAGGTCAAGAGATGAGGGGAATATGAGGCTGGCCAGGAACACTGAGAGAACATGAGGTAAAGCTGAGGACGGGTTATGAGTGAGTGTGAGGGTACTGGGGCAAGCTGAGGACGTGTTATGAGTGAGTGTGAGGGTACTGGGGCAAGCTGAGGATGGGTCATGAGTGAGTGTGAGGGTACTGGGGCAAGTTGAGGACGTGTTATGAGTGTGTGTGAGGGTACTGGGGCAAGCTGAGGACGTGTTATGAGTGAGTGTGAGGGTACTGGGGCAAGCTGAGGACGGGTTATGAGTGAGTGTGAGGGTACTGGGGCAAGCTGAGGACGTGTTATGAGTGAGTGTGAGGGTACTGGGCAAGCTGAGGACGGGTCATGAGTGAGTGTGAGGGTACTGGGGCAAGCTGAGGACGGGTTATGAGTGAGTGTGAGGGTACTGGGGCAAGCTGAGGACGTGTTATGAGTGAGTGTGAGGGTACTGGGGCAAGCTGAGGACGTGTTATGAGTGAGTGTGAGGGTACTGGGGCAAGCTGAGGATGGGTCATGAGTGAGTGTGAGGGTACTGGGGCAAGCTGAGGACGTGTTATGAGTGAGTGTGAGGGTACTGGGGCAAGCTGAGGACGTGTTATGAGTGAGTGTGAGGGTACTGGGGCAAGCTGAGGATGGGTCATGAGTGAGTGTGAGGGGACTGGGCAAGCTGAGGACGGGTCGTGAGTGAGTGTGAGGGTACTGGGCAAGCTGAGGACGGGTCATGAGTGAGTGTGAGGGTACTGGGGCAAGCTGAGGACGTGTTATGAGTGAGTGTGAGGGTACTGGGCAAGCTGAGGACGGGTCATGAGTGAGTGTGAGGGTACTGGGCAAGCTGAGGACGGGTCATGAGTGAGTGTGAGGGTACTGGGCAAGCTGAGGACGGGTCATGAGTGAGTGTGAGGGTACTGGGGCAAGCTGAGGACGTGTTATGAGTGAGTGTGAGGGTACTGGGCAAGCTGAGGACGGGTCATGAGTGAGTGTGAGGGTACTGGGCAAGCTGAGGACGGGTCATGAGTGAGTGTGAGGGTACTGGGGCAAGCTGAGGACGTGTTATGAGTGAGTGTGAGGGTACTGGGCAAGCTGAGGACGGGTCATGAGTGAGTGTGAGGGTACTGGGCAAGCTGAGGACGGGTCATGAGTGAGTGTGAGGGTACTGGGCAAGCTGAGGACGGGTCATGAGTGAGTGTGAGGGTACTGGGCAAGCTGAGGACGTGTTATGAGTGAGTGTGAGGGTACTGGGGCAAGCTGAGGACGTGTTATGAGTGAGTGTGAGGGTACTGGGGCAAGCTGAGGACGTGTTATGAGTGAGTGTGAGGGTACTGGGCAAGCTGAGGACGGGTTATGAGTGAGTGTGAGGGTACTGGGCAAGCTGAGGTCAGGGTGAGGATATGGAGGAGGGAGAGTGTGGAGACATGTAAGAGGGAGAGATGAATACCTACTTACCTACCTACGAGTACCTACTTACCTACCTAAGAGTACCTAGTTACCTACCTACGAGTACCTACTTACTCACCTAAGAGTACCTACTTACTCACCTAAGAGTACCTACTTACCCACCTAAGAGTACCTACTTACCCACCTACGAGTACCTACTTACCCACCTACGAGTACCTACTTACTCACCTAAGAGTACCTATTTACCTTACCTACCTGTACCTACTTACCCACCTAAGAGTACCTACTTACCTACCTACGAGTACCTACTTACCTGCCTACAAGTACCTACTTACCTCCCTATGAGTACCTACTTACCTACCTACGAGTACCTACTTCTCTACCTACGAGTAACTACTTCCCTACCTACGAGTACTTCCGGCGAGGTACTGGCACTGGGCAGGTCTAGGATGCAGCCCCCCCCCCCCCCCCCCCCCAGCGTGACCATCTGGAGCTGGGTGTCGGACCCCCTTCCATCCAAGGCTGTTTTGAAAGCCATCTGTTGTCTCTCCCACAGCAGGATGAAGACCTTCCAGACCTTCCAGTATCATCTTCTATTTTCCAGTTGATATCTCTTGATAACCAGGCCTTCCACTATCATCCTCTTCTTTTCCAGTTGATATCTCTTGATAACCAGACCTTCCAGTATCATCTTCTATTTTCCAGTTGATATCTCTTGATAACCAGGCCTTCCAGTATCATCTTCTATTTTCCAGTTGATATCTCTTGATAACCAGGCCTTCCAGTATCATCTTCTATTTTCCAGTTGATATCTCTTGATAACCAGGCCTTCCAGTATCATCCTCTTCTTTTCCAGTTGATATCTCTTGATAACCAGGTCTTACAGTATCATCTTCTATTTTCCAGTTGATATCTCTTGATAACCAGGCCTTCCAGTATCATCCTCTTCTTTTCCAGTTGATATCTCTTGATAACCAGGCCTTCCAGTATCATCTTCTATTTTCCAGTTGATATCTCTTGATAACCAGACCTTCCAGTATCATCTTCTATTTTCCGGTTGATATCTCTTGATAACCAAGCCTTCCAGTATCATCTTCTATTTTCCAGTTGATATCTCTTGATAACCAGACCTTTCCAGTAATCATCTTCTATTTTCCAGTTTGATATCTCTTGATAACCAGGCCTTCCAGTATCATCCTCTTCTTTTTCAGTTGATATCTCTTGATAACCAGGCCTTCCAGTATCATCTTCTATTTTCCAGTTGATATCTCTTGATAACCAGGCCTTTCAGTATCATCCTCTTCTTTTCCAGTTGATATCTCTTGATAACCAGGTCTTCCAGTATCATCTTCTATTTTCCAGTTGATATCTCTTGATAACCAGGCCTTCCAGTATCATCTTCTATTTTCCAGTTGATATCTCTTGATAACCAGGCCTTCCAGTATCATCTTCTATTTTCCAGTTGATATCTCTTGATAACCAGGTCTTCCAGTATCATCCTCTTCTTTTCCAGTTGATATCTCTTGATAACCAGGCCTTCCAGTATCATCCTCTTCTTTTCCAGTTGATATCTCTTGATAACCAGGCCTTCCAGTATCATCTTCTATTTTCCAGTTGATATCTCTTGATAACCAGGCCTTCCAGTATCATCCTCTTCTTTTCCAGTTGATATCTCTTGATAACCAGGCCTTCCAGTATCATCCTCTTCTTTTCCAGTTGATATCTCTTGATAACCAGGCCTTCCAGTATCATCCTCTTCTTTTCCAGTTGATATCTCTTGATAACCAGGCCTTCCAGTATCATCTTCTATTTTCCAGTTGATATCTCTTGATAACCAGGCCTTCCAGTATCATCCTCTTCTTTTCCAGTTGATATCTCTTGATAACCAGGTCTTCCAGTATCATCTTCTATTTTCCAGTTGATATCTCTTGATAACCAGGCCTTCCAGTATCATCCTCTTCTTTTCCAGTTGATATCTCTTGATAACCAGGCCTTCCAGTATCATCTTCTTCTTTTCCAGTTGATATCTCTTGATAACCAGGCCTTTCAGTATCATCCTCTTCTTTTCCAGTTGATATCTCTTGATAACCAGGCCTTCCAGTATCATCTTCTGTTTTCCAGTTGATATCTCTTGATAACCAGGCCTTCCAGTATCATCCTCTTCTTTTCCAGTTGATATCTCTTGATAACCAGGCCTTCCAGTATCATCCTCTTCTTTTCCAGTTGATATCTCTTGATAACCAGGCCTTCCAGTATCATCTTCTATTTTCCAGTTGATATCTCTTGATAACCAGGCCTTCCAGTATCCTCTTCTATTTTCCAGTTGATATCTCTTGATAACCAGGCCTTCCAGTATCATCCTCTTCTTTTCCAGTTGATATCTCTTGATAACCAGACCTTCCAGTATCATCTTCTGTTTTCCAGTTGATATCTCTTGATAACCAGGCCTTCCAGTATCATCCTCTTCTTTTCCAGTTGATATCTCTTGATAACCAGGCCTTCCAGTATCATCCTCTTCTTTTCCAGTTGATATCTCTTGATAACCAGGCCTTCCAGTATCATCCTCTTCTTTTCCAGTTGATATCTCTTGATAACCAGGCCTTCCAGTATCATCCTCTTCCAGTTGATATCTCTTGATAACCAGGCCTTCCAGTATCATCTTCTATTTTCCAGTTGATATCTCTTGATAACCAGGCCTTCCAGTATCATCCTCTTCTTTTCCAGTTGATATCTCTTGATAACCAGGCCTTCCAGTATCATCTTCTATTTTCCAGTTGATATCTCTTGATAACCAGGCCTTCCAGTATCATCCTCTTCTTTTCCAGTTGATATCTCTTGATAACCAGGCCTTCCAGTATCATCCTCTTCTTTTCCAGTTGATACATCTCGTGAGTTACAGGCCACTGGATGGTCTATCATCCTCACCCAACCTGGTTTCCAGGCGTTGCTGACCATAAGCATTTCTCACTCTTATTCTTTCCAGGGTTGTGAGTTTCAGGTCCCATCACAACCTCTCTCTCTTTTTTAACATGATTTCCAATCCCTCGATTTTGCTTCTTGAAGTGTGTGTGTGTGTCTCTGTTCCATCGGATGTGCTGAATTCAGATGGCCTCCTGAGGGCCAGAGAACAGCAGAGGAGTAATTTTCTTCTTTTTCCTTCCTTGTCTCGTTTTGAAAGTTCTCACGCTCATACCTCTCATTTCTCGACTCAGTTCTGTAAAAGTTCACACACTCATACCTCTCATTTCTCGACTCAGTTCTGTAAAAGTTCACACACTCATACCTCTCATTTCTCGACTCGGTTCTGTAAAAGTTCACACACTCATACCTCTCATTTCTCGACTCAGTTCTGTAAAAGTTCGCACACTCATACCTCTCATTTCTCGACTCAGTTCTGTAAAAGTTCGCACACTCATACCTCTCATTTCTCGACTCAGTTCTGTAAAAGTTCACACGCTCATACCTCTCATTTCTCGACTCAGTTCTGTAAAAGTTCACACGCTCATACCTCTCATTTCTCGACTCAGTTCTGTAAAAGTTCGCACACTCATACCTCTCATTTCTCGACTCAGTTCTGTAAAAGTTCACACGCTCATACCTCTCATTTCTCGACTCAGTTCTGTAAAAGTTCACACGCTCATACCTCTCATTTCTCGACTCAGTTCTGTAAAAGTTCACACGCTCATACCTCTCATTTCTCGACTCAGTTCTGTAAAAGTTCACACGCTCATACCTCTCATTTCTCGACTCAGTTCTGTAAAAGTTCACACGCTCATACCTCTCATTTTTCGACTCAGTTCTGTAATCTTATGATTCTAGCAGCCTCACTCCCTCCTCCTCACCCCCACACCAAAGCCTTTTCCCTTTTTCTTTCAACTTTCTAAACCAATTTCTTCATCTGTTGTCCCTACATATGGCACAACCTCTCCATTAACCAGACTTATTTACATTTCTTTCCACTAGAATTCTCCAGCAACTTCTCGGTGGCTCCACTCATCTATAATACCTTCTTCTTTTTCCATTTTTTTTGGGGGGGTCTCTTCTCTCCCAAGCTCATGAGTATAATATATTCTTGGAGCGTTTGCGAAAAATCGTCTTCCTTTTCCCCACCTAATCTCTCTCTCTCTCTGTCGCTTATCATTACTACTTTGCAAATGTTGTGTTGGAGGTTTCAAAGATTCCTTTTTCCAATCTATGATCCCCCCTTTTTTTTTTTCTCCCAGGTTCTGATAATCTGCTACACTCCTTCGTCAATACAGTTCTCTAACTGCCCCCTTTAGCGAGTCATAAACCCAGAGAACTCCTTCTCTTCCCATACGTTAATTGTTTTGTATATACGTATTGGTCGGGGAAGTAACAAGTTACCTGGGGAGTGAGTAACCCTACCAGACGTGTTTGTGGTTAAACTAACGCCTCCCTTTTTTTTTTTTCCCTTGCCCTCCCTCACCCTCTCACTTCAATACATATCCATATTCATAGCAGGGAAGAAGACGATGTGATAATCATTATGCAAATGAATATGCCATCTAACAACCCAATTGCCAGTATGGTGGTTCCAATGGTGTGATTATGAAGTTGTTACCAAGCAGTGTGTGTGTGTGTTTTAAGTCATCTCGTGTTACGAAGTTCACAAATGATATCAACCTAAACCAGCGCAGAAGGTCATAGATAATATGAATATTCTTTTAGCCTCCCCTTTCCTGGTCTGGCTCCACCCACAGAGAAATGGAACATCTCTCCTGGTTCTTCTAATGAAGATTACCCTTGATGGCCCTACTAACCCTACACTCCCAACTTATCAGTCCTTATCAGTCTAGGGCCCAGGCACTGGGTCTGTGACGTCATGGTATTGTACAAAGTACTACCCTGTGTACATGTGTGTACGATATCACTGCCTAACCACTGCCATGTACAAGGTATATGTCAACAAAGGTTTTGGAATCAGTGAGTTCGAAGTTCAACTGTGTGTGACATTGTAACGTTATGTTCCAAACCTGTCACACCTGGTGTTATCAGTCCACAGTACACATAGTACACTGTACGTTCCATATGTAATGTACAGCTCAAGTTGTACAATTAGCGTCAATCAATGTACACTACATTTGTGTCTATAATTGTCAGATTATGTACCTCAGAAACTGTACACTGTCTACGTACATGTGAGGGCCCCAGCATGTGTACGTATGGTGTACTTGTTTTTGTTCTACATATGTGCACTACCGGACTATTCCTCCCATCTGACCAGACGAGGTGGACCCACGTGGGCCCCTGGGCCCCCACTCGGGCCCACCTGTCACCCCCCTGTGTTGGTGTGGGTGTGTAAAACTCCCTCCCCGTCACACACACACACACACACACACACACACACACACTGAAACACTGCTCAGGGTGTCGCTGTGGAGAGAGAGAGACAGAAAAAGCGCTAAGGGTTAGCGGGAGAGCGGCAATGGTCATGCCCATCTTTAAGAAAGGAGACAGAGAAGAGGAGCAGGAGCGCTACCACACGTCTCCCTGGCGAGTGTGGTCCGTGTGTGGCACGAAGAAACAGACATCAAATGGACGGCCTCCTACAGAGGAGAAATGACCAGAGTGAGTGAGGGGGACGGGACAACACTGTCGAATGAGCATTAGAGATTTCCACGAGAGAGTGAGCTCCGTAGTAGACATAAGACAGAGTGTTGATTAAGATGCTGGATAAAGCGAGCAGGGGTGAGGGACAGACTCCCTTCGATGGATAAATGGTAATTACCCTCATGGAAGGGGATAGAAGACAGTTATCAGAGAAGCCACTGTAGAAATGGACTGTCGTGTCCAGTGGGGTGGACACGAGGGTTTGGATCTGGGACTGCCGTGGCTTCTTCTTCGCCTGATCCATGTGGATGAACTGTTTACCTGTATGTATATGCAGATGATTCACAGGTCATGATGACTGTGAGAGGCAAAAAAAAAAGGAGGAGGGCGTCCACATTGGACTGATAGATAGATACACAGACCCACTTTCCAAGCGAGGTGGACTGGAGTCAACACCACATATAAGCAATGGAAGGAAGTAAAGGGGAAAAAAAATACCTTGCAGGAGTAAAACGCATGAAGAAATTCCCGGATGGGAAAGTTATAAGGTCGGATGGACATTGAATATACCATGCATCCCATCACCAAATGACAGGCATCCCATCACCAAATGACAGGCAACCCATCACCAAATGACAGGCACCCCATCACCAAATGACAGGCACCCCATCACCAAATGACAGGCACCCCATCACCAAATGACAGGCATCCCATCACCAAATGACAGGCACCCCATCACCAAATGACAGGCACCCCATCACCAAAAGACAGGCACCCCATCACCAAATGACAGGCACCCCATCACCAAATGACAGGCACCCCATCACCAAATGACAGGCACCCCATCACCAAATGACAGGCATCCCATCACCAAATGACAGGCACCCCATCACCAAATGACAGGCATCCCATCACCAAATGACAGGCATCCCATCACCAAATGACAGGCACCCCATCACCAAATGACAGGGATCCCATCACCAAATGACAGGCACCCCATCACCAAATGACAGGCGATCCCATCACCAAATGACAGGCACCCCATCACCAAATGACAGGCGATCCCATCACCAAATGACAGACACCCCATCACCAAATGACAGGCATCCCATCACCAAATGACAGGCGATCCCATCACCAAATGACAGGCGATCCCATCACCATATGACAGACACCCCATCACCAAATGACAGACACCCCATCACCAAATGACAGACACCCCATCACCAAATGACAGGCACCCCATCACCAAATGACAGGCACCCCATCACCAAATGACAGGCACCCCATCACCAAATGACAGACACCCCATCACCAAATGACAGGCACCCCATCACCAAATGACAGGCACCCCATCACCAAATGACAGGCACCCCATCACCAAATGACAGACACCCCATCACCAAATGACAGGCACCCCATCACCAAATGACAGACACCCCATCACCAAATGACAGGCACCCCATCACCAAATGACAGACACCCCATCACCAAATGACAGACACCCCATCACCAAATGACAGGTATATTAGAACTCAAGTTCAATTCTGCTAAGGAATATTCGACAGGGAATATTCGTAAATACCAGAATATTCTCCATCAAGGCCTGGACGCAGCATCTTGAGGAGAGAGAGAGAGAGAGAGAGAGAGAGAGAGAGAGAGAGAGAGAGAGAGAGAGAGAGAGAGAGAGAGTGAGTGAGTGAGTGAGTGAGTGAGTGAGAGAGAGAGAGAGAGAGAGAGAGAGAGAGAGAGAGAGAGAGAGAGAGAGAGTCAGTGAATGAGAGAGAGAGAGAGAGAGAGAGAGAGAGAGAGAGAGAGAGAGAGAGAGAGAGAGAGAGTGAGTGAGTGAGTGAGTGAGTGAGTGAGTGAGTGAGAGAGCTGAGAGAGAGAGAGAGAGAGAGAGAGAGAGAGAGAGAGAGAGAGAGGAGAGAGAGAGAGAGAGAGAGAGAGTCAGTGAATGAGAGAGAGAGAGAGAGAGAGAGAGAGAGAGAGAGAGAGAGAGAGAGAGAGAGAGAGAGAGAGAGAGTGAGTGAGTGAGTGAGAGAGAGAGAGAGAGAGAGAGAGAGAGAGAGAGAGAGAGAGAGAGAGAGAGAGAGAGAGAGAGAGAGAGAGAGAGAGAGTGAGTGAGTGAGTGAGTGAGTGAGTGAGCTGAGAGAGAGCTGAGAGAGAGAGAGAGAGAGAGAGAGAGAGAGAGAGAGAGAGAGAGAGAGAGAGAGAGAGAGAGAGAGAGAGAGAGAGTAAGTGAGTGAGAGAGAGAGAGAGAGAGAGAGAGAGAGAGAGAGAGAGAGAGAGAGAGAGAGAGAGAGAGAGAGAGAGAGAGAGAGAGAGAGAGAGCTGAGAAAGAAGGTCGCCCCCCCCCCCCCCCCCCAAGCGGGAGCTAAGAGCACCATACGGAAGAGAGATGAGCGAGGGGTGACCGAGTTAGGTATGGCCACCCCCCACACACACACATACATACCTTACCCCCGTGGCTGTGTCTTCCCCCTCCCCCATTCCCCCCCCTACCCGCCTTTCCCCCCCTAATCCCACCCCCCTCCCTACCCCCCACCCCCTCTGACCACCAGCAACTCTCTCCCGAGGGAGAGGGGAAGGGAGAGCGAAGACATGTAGGAGGGAGAGTGAAGACATGCATGGAGGGAGAGCAGAGGGAGAGGGAAGGGAGAGTGAAGACATGTAGGAGGGAGAGCGGAGGGAGAGTGGAGACATGTAGGAGGGAGAGTGAAGACATGCTGGGGGAAGGGGAGAGCGGAGGGAGAGGGAAGGGAGAGTGAAGACATGCAGAAGGGAGAGCGAAGACATGCAGGAGGGAGAGTGAAGACATGCTGGGGGAAGGGGAGAGCGGAGGGAGAGGGAAGGGAGAGCGAAGACATGCAGGAGGGAGAGTGAAGACATGCATGGGGGAGGGAGAGCGGAGGGAGAGGGAAGGGAGAGTGAAGACATGCAGAAGGGAGAGCGAAGACATGCAGGAGGGAGAGTGAAGACATGCTGGGGGAAGGGGAGAGCGGAGGGAGAGGGAAGGGAGAGCGAAGACATGCAGGAGGGAGAGTGAAGACATGCTGGGGGAAGGGGAGAGCGGAGGGAGAGGGAAGGGAGAGCGAAGACATGTAGGAGGGAGAGTGAAGACATGCATGGGGGAGGGAGAGCGGAGGGAGAGGGAAGGGAGAGCGAAGACACGCAGGAGTGAGAGTGAAGACATGCTGGGGGAAGGGGAGAGCGGAGGGAGAGGGAAGGGAGAGCGAAGACATGTAGGAGGGAGAGTGAAGACATGCATGGGGGAAGGGGAGAGCGGAGGGAGAGGGGAGGGAGAGTGAAGACATGTAGGAGGGAGAGTGAAGACATGCATGGGGGAGGGAGAGCGGAGGGAGAGGGAAGGGAGAGCGAAGACACGCAGGAGTGAGAGTGAAGACATGCTGGGGGAAGGGGAGAGCGGAGGGAGAGGGAAGGGAGAGTGAAGACATGTAGGAGGGAGAGTGAAGACATGCTGGGGGGAAGGGGAGAGCGGAGGGAGAGGGAAGGGAAAGTGAAGACATGTAGGAGGGAGAGTGAAGACATGCATGGGGGGAGGGAGAGCGGAGGGAGAGGGAAGGGAGAGTGAAGACATGTAGGAGGGAGAGTGAAGACATGCTGGGGGAAGGGGAGAGCGGAGGGAGAGGGAAGGGAGAGTGAAGACATGTAGGAGGGAGAGTGAAGACATGCTGGGGGGAAGGGGAGAGCGGAGGGAGAGGGAAGGGAAAGTGAAGACATGTAGGAGGGAGAGTGAAGACATGCATGGGGGGAGGGAGAGCGGAGGGAGAGGGAAGGGAGAGTGAAGACATGTAGGAGGGAGAGTGAAGACATGCATGGGGGAGGGAGAGCGGAGGGAGAGGGAAGGGAGAGTGAAGACATGTAGGAGGGAGAGTGAAGACATACATGGGGGAGGGAGAGCGGAGGGAGAGGGAAGGGAGAGTGAAGACGTGCAGGAGGGGGAGCGGAGGGAGAGGGAAGGGAGAGTGAAGACATGCAGGAGGGAGAGTGAAGACATGCAGGAGGGAGAGCGGAGGGAGAGTGAAGACGTGCAGCAGGGAGAGCGGAGGGAGAGTGAAGCACCGAAAAAAATCGATGAAGAATTGAGCAGAGGGAGAGGAGGTGGGGGGGGGAGAGCGTGGGGCGGGGCGGGGCGGGGCGGGGCGGGGCGGGGCGGGGAAGGAGGTGGTCGGCCCAGGTGAGACCGGAGGGGCCAGTCAAGATGGCCCCAGGCGGGGGTTGTGCCTAGGGGGGTGGCCGGGCGGGGCGGGGCGGGGCTGCGGTAGGGGATGGGGGGGGAGGGGGCAGGTCAGCGGGGGAGAGTGAGGGGGGGGGGCAGTGGAGGGAGGGTGAAGAAATGGGGGTGAGAGGGGGGGGGGAGATGGTGTTGTGATGGGGGAAAGGGGGGAGGAGAAAGGAGAGGGGGGAGGGTGTTTAGAGAGGGGGAGAGGGTGGAGGGAAAGAGGAAGGGGAGAGCGGAGGGAGAGGGAAGGGAGAGCGAAGACATGCAGGAGGGAGAGTGAAGACGTGCAGGAGGGAGAGCAGAGGGAGAGGGAAGGGAGGGTGTTGGGATGGAGGAGAGGGGGGAAGAGGAAGGAGAGGGGGGAGGGTATTTAGATAGGGGGAGACGGGAGGGGAAAGAGGAAGGGGAGGGGAGAGGAGGGAGGGGTGTGTGGTGGGGGTAGGGGGAGGGGGTGGGCACAACACACGAATGACGTCAGGTGGATGAAGGTGGGGGTGGGCGGTGGGGGGTGGGGGGGAAGTGCCACTCTCCCCTACTGTCCACTCTCCCCTACCGTCTCCTCTCCCCTACTGTCCACTCTCCCCTACTGTCCACTCTCCCCTACGGCCCACTCTCCCCTACTGCCCACTCTCCCCTACGGCCCACTCTCCCCTACTGTCCACTCTCCCCTACTGTCCACTCTCCCTTACTGTCCACTCTCCCCTACTGTCCACTCTCCCCTACTGTCCACTCTCCCCTACTGTCCACTCTCCCCTACGGCCCACTCTCCCCTACTGTCCACTCTCCCCTACTGTCCACTCTCCCCTACTGTCCACTCTCCCCTACTGTCCACTGTCCCCTACTGTCCACTCTCCCCTACTGTCCACTGTCCCCTACTGTCCACTCTCCCCTACTGTTCACTCTCCCTTACTGTCCACTCTCCCCTACTGTCCACTCTCCCCTACTGTCCACTCTCCCCTACTGTCCACTCTCCCTTACTGTCCACTCTCCCCTACTGTCCACTCTCCCCTACTGCCCACTCTCCCCTACTGCCCACTCTCCCCTACTGTCCACTCTCCCCTACTGTCCACTCTCCCCTACTGCCCACTCTCCCCTACTGTCCACTCTCCCCTACTGTTCACTCTCCCTTACTGTCCACTCTCCCCTACTGTCCACTCTCCCCTACTGCCCACTCTCCCCTACTGTCCACTCTCCCCTACTGCCCACTCTCCCCTACTGTCCACTCTCCCCTACTGTCCACTCTCCCCTACTGCCCACTCTCCCCTACTGTCCACTCTCCCCTACTGCCCATTCTCCCCTACTGTTCACTCTCCCTTACTGTCCACTCTCCCCTACTGTTCACTCTCCCTTACTGTCCACTCTCCCCTACTGCCCACTCTCCCCTACTGTTCACTCTCCCTTACTGTCCACTCTCCCCTACTGTCCACTCTCCCCTACTGTCCACTCTCCCTTACTGTCCACTCTCCCCTACTGTCCACTCTCCCCTACTGTCCACTCTCCCCTACTGTCCACTCTCCCCTACTGTCCACTCTCCCCTACTGCCCACTCTCCCCTACTGTCCACTCTCCCCTACTGTCCACTCTCCCCTACTGTCCACTCTCCCCTACTGTTCACTCTCCCTTACTGTCCACTCTCCCCTACTGTTCACTCTCCCTTACTGTCCACTCTCCCTTACTGTCCACTCTCCCCTACTGTTCACTCTCCCTTACTGTCCACTCTCCCCTACTGCCCACTCTCCCCTACTGTTCACTCTCCCTTACTGTCCACTCTCCCCTACTGTCCACTCTCCCTTACTGTCCACTCTCCCCTACTGTCCACTCTCCCCTACTGTCCACTCTCCCTCACTGCCTATCTCACCCCCTGAAGCACTTCAATACACATCAAAGGAAACAAAGAAAGAAAGAAAGATGAGGATCAGATCCGGGTAAGTGGACTCACTGGTCCAGACGCCACGTCCCCCAGCCCAGTCATGGACGCCCCCCCCTATACCATTTCCAATTGAGTCTATCTTCTAATCTGATAGCTGGAGGATGGGGGTGTGCCAGACACCTTGGATGCTTATAAACTGAAAACCGAATACATACAGACACACACACACACACACACACACACACACACACACACACACACACACACATACATACACACATACACACACACACACACATACACACACACACACACACATACACACACACATCAAATGGTGTGTCTTCTCAGATTCTGTTTTGTCATAATTTTCCTCCCTAAATGTTGAGCCGGAGGGACAGGTGGCTGGGGAGCAGGGGTGCCTATCACTGTACTATCCTCTCTCTCTCTCTCTCTCTGTCTGTCTGTCTGTCTGTCTGTCTCTCTCTCTCTCTCTCTCTCTCTCTCTCTCTCTCTCTCTGTCTGTCTGTCTGTCTCTCTCTGTCTGTCTCTCTCTCTCTCTCTCTGTCTGTCTGTCTGTCTGTCTGTCTCTCTCTCTCTCTCTCTCTCTCTCTCTCTCTCTCTCTCTCTCCTCTCTCTCTCTCTCTCTCTCTCTCCCCCTCATCCTCCTGTCCCACAAACTTAACCTCTTCCCCCTTCCCTCTCCCCTCTCTACCCATCACCGTTCCCATTCCATCTACCAACCCACCTCGACCCCCCCTTTCCCATATCTTATCCCAGCGTGCCACTCGGGTCCCATGGGTCATGAATAACTGAAAAGGGGGGGCGGGGGGGGGCGAGAGGGGAAGGGGGCGAGAGGGGAAGTGGGGGGGACACCCCTCGACCCCCCCCCCCCCCCCCCCAGCCTTGCACCACATCGTGGACGACATGGCGTAAGCAAATGGGATCGACCCATGGGAAGGGGAGAGGGGCGGGGGAGCGCTCCTTCCCCTCAGTGGCAGTAAGTCACCACTCCCCTCACACACCCTTTCCCCTCTCCTCTCCCGACCCCTCACACCTGTATCTCCTTAACCAATCCCAAGGTGTTATTTGCCCTGGGATCTGGGACGACTGATAGACATTTAGTCTGGGATCTGGGACGACTGATAGACATTTAGTTTGGGATCTGGGACGACTGATAGACATTTAGTCTGGGATCTGGGACGAATGAGACATCTGGTCTGGGATCTAGGACGAAAATTTGACCTGGGATCAGAGTCGTCTGGTCTGGGATCTAGGACGAATATGTGACCTGGGATCAGAGTCGTCTCGTCTGGGATCTGGGACGACTGAGACACCTAGTCTGGGATATGAAACAACGACTGGAACCTCTGGGGTCTGGGATCCTGGGACCACTAAGAGAAGTCTGGTCTGGAAACCTGGGATCAAATCATCGCCTGGGATCTGGATCGAGTGTGTGTCTCTCATTCCAAAATTCCAGAATTATGATGACAGCCAACACAACGGTTCATCTGCTGGACCCTAGAACTGTCAGATGATTCGATCATGGGCGATTTGTATCTGAGCCAAATCACGAACATTGGAGAAGCTCGGGGATCGTCTGAGGGAGACATTAACCGCGGCCATAAAACGCTTCGAACCCGTCCGAGATGTGATGGCTGTACTTCAAAACCACTTGGAACAGAGCGGCGCTGAAACGAGACGCTTCGAACCCTTTGAATCTTAACCCTTGGAACAAGACGCTTCGAACCCTTTGGATCTGTGGCTGCTTCTTCTTAACCATTGAAACAAGACGCTTCGAACCTTTTGCATGTGATGGCTGCACTTTTAACCCCTGGAACAAAGCGGAGCTGAAACGAGACGCTTCGAACCCTTCGGATCTGTGGCTGCTTCTTCGTAGCCGGTGGAACAAGACGCTTCGAACCCTTTGAATATGATGACTCGGTCCTCGAACCTGATCCTATGGGGCTCAGTCTTCGAGCCACTCCCTCATACCACAACGGGTGATGGCATCATTACGCTGGAAGGTTCGTTCGTATACCATAACACACACAGACACACACACACACACACACACACACAGACACACACACACACACACCCGGTGCGAGACTGAAGGTTGACTCCTACCCCCTGCTGCTGAGTAAGGTCTCCGGAGAAGGTGTTGGCTGAGAGAGGATCAGCTCGTGAATCGCTCAACGTACCATGACGAGGTCGTGTGTTGCACAGACGTTGGACTCGTCTTCGCATCCGTTGCCGTCTGTGTCATACACCGCCAGCAGACAGACATTCCACATCCCATCCTCGAAAAGAAGAAGAAGAAAGAAGAAGAAAGAAGAAGGAAAAAAAAGAATGAAGGAAGAAAACGCAGCTTGAACTGAGCAGAAGCAGGTCAGCAATGGTGATCCTTTTTTAACAAGACAGTTTCATTTCCTGTTGAACCCAAACCCACCAGGATGGGATGGACGACCACCCCAACCCCAAAACCCCCACAACCCAACCTAACCCCCTTCCCCAGAGGACAAACTCTTCTCTGATTGGCTGAAATTTCGGCAGTATGTCTCGTCCCTCACCACACGGAGGGAGAGAGAGAGAGAGAGAGAGAGAGAGAGAGAGAGAGAGAGAGAGAGAGAGAGAGAGAGAGAGAGAGAGAGAGAGAGAACTTTTAAAGAGGAATGATAGATGGGGGGCGTCTCGTGTCCCCTCATTTCGTAACGTGACAGGTCCATATTTGGCCCAACAAGCTATGGAGAATGATCGGGAAATTTGGATGGAATGCCTCCATACCTTGTTCACTTCGAACGGTATATGTGACGTACATGTTACGCCACTGGACAAAGGCAAAGGGGATAAAAGTGAGTGCTCAAATTACAGAGGTATAAGTTTGTTGAGTATTCCTGGTAAATTATATGGGAGGGTATTGATTGAGAGGGTGAAGGCATGTACAGAGCATCAGATTGGGGAAGAGCAGTGTGGTTTCAGAAGTGGTAGAGGATGTGTGGATCAGGTGTTTGCTTTGAAGAATGTATGTGAGAAATACTTAGAAAAGCAAATGGATTTGTATGTAGCATTAATGGATCTAGAGAAGGCATATGATAGAATTGGTAGAGATGCTCTGTGGAAGGTATTAAGAATATATGGTGTGGGAGGCAAGTTGTTAGAAGCATTGAAAAGTTTTTATCGAGGATGTAAGGCATGTGTACGTGTAGGAAGAGAGAAAAGTGATTGGTTCTCAGTGAATGTAGGTTTGCGGCAGGGGTGCGTGATGTCTCCATGGTTGTTTAATTTGTTTATGGATGGGGTTGTTAGGGAGGTGAATGCAAGAGTTTTGGAAAGAGGGGCAAGTATGAAGTCTGTTGGGGATGAGAGAGCTTGGGAAGTGAGTCAGTTGTTGTTCGCTGATGATACAGCGCTGGTGGCTGATTCATGTGAGAAACTGCAGAAGCTGGTGACTGAGTTTGGTAAAGCGTGTGAAAGAAGAAAGCTGACAGTAAATGTGAATAAGAGCAAGGTTATTAGGTTCAGTAGGGTTGAGGGACAAGTAAATTGGGAGGTAAGTTTGAATGGAGAAAACTGGAGGAAGTGAAGTGTTTTAGATATCTGGGAGTGGATTTAGCAACGGTGGGGGATGGGGCGAAGGTTCTGGGAGCGTTGAAGAATGTGTGGAAGGCGAGATCGTTATGTCGGAAAGCAAAAATGGGTATGTTTGAAGGAATAGTGGTTCCAACAATGTTATATGGTTTTGAGGCATGGGCGATAGATAGGGTTGTGCGGAGGAGGGTGAATGTGTTGGAAATGAGATGTTTGAGGACAATGTGTGGTGTGAGGTGGTTTGATCGAGTAAGTAACGTAAGGGTAAGAGAGATGTGTGGTAATAAAAAGAGTGTGGTTGAGAGAGCAGAAGAG
>NC_092240.1:47465058-47472558 GCF_036320965.1 Panulirus ornatus | reverse complement strand
TCGTCTGTTTCCTTGCGCTACCTCGCAAACGCGGTAGACAGCGACAAAGTATAATAATAAAAAAAAAAAATATATATATATATATATATATATATATATATATATATATATATATATATATATATATATATATATATATACCGTTAATGAGATGGCCTTCATACGTGAACTCAGCTACCAATGCCATCTCAGCAAACATAAAAAAATAAACATATTCACCCAATATATTCAGGTCATCACCAACTTCAAGGCGAGAAGACCATACATTTCAGTGACCTGTGAGGTCAGGTCGCCTCTGACCTGACGATGTAATTTCCGGTTGTCCAAAATGACTCTCCTCTCCCCCCCACCACAACCCATTTACTGTACTGACCAATGACCTTTGACCTCATGCAGGCCAAGGGGTCATAATTTGTGCATGTATGTGACCCCCCCCCAAAAAAAAAGGTCTTCTATCAGAAGGGGTTTTCGTCGAAGTCCGGTGAGGGAGGTGGCTAAGACGTGGAGACGTGTTTGGAATATGTGTTGCAAAGTCAGTCTTCATCCAACCCCTCGTGCGCGCGCATGCGGGGGTGAGGGGGTGGTTGTCATTTCATGTGTGGCGGGGTGGCGACGGGAATGAATAAAGGCAGACAGTATGAATTATGTACATGTGTATATATGTATATGTCTGTGTATATATGTATATATATATATATATATATATTTTTTTTTTTTTTTTTTTTTTTTTTATACTTTGTCGCTGTCTCCCGCGTTTGCGAGGTAGCGCAAGGAAACAGACGAAAGAAATGGCCCAACCCCCCCATACACATGTACATACACACGTCCACACACGCAAATATACACACCTACACAGCTTTCCATGGTTCACCCCAGACGCTTCACATGCCTTGATTCAATCCACTGACAGCACGTCAACCCCTGTATACCACATCGCTCCAATTCACTCTATTCCTTGCCCTCCTTTCACCCTCCTGCATGTTCATGCCCCGATCACACAAAATCCTTTTCACTCCATCTTTCCACCTCCAATTTGGTCTCCCTCTTCTCCTCGTTCCCTCCACCTCCGACACATATATCCTCTTGGTCAATCTTTCCTCACTCATTCTCTCCATGTGCCCAAACCATTTCAAAACACCCTCTTCTGCTCTCTCAACCACGCTCTTTTTATTTCCACACATCTCTCTTACCCTTACGTTACTTACTCGATCAAACCACCTCACACCACACATTGTCCTCAAACATCTCATTTCCAGCACATCCATCCTCCTGCGCACAACTCTATCCATAGCCCACGCCTCGCAACCATACAACATTGTTGGAACTACTATTCCTTCAAACATACCCATTTTTGCTTTCCGGGATAATGTTCTCGACTTCCACAAATTTTTCAAGGCTCCCAAAATTTTCGCCCCCTCCCCCACCCTATGATCCACTTCCGCTTCCATGGTTCCATCCGCTGTCAGATCCACTCCCAGATATCTAAAACACTTCACTTCCTCCAGTTTTTCACCATTCAAACTCACCTCCCAATTGACTTGACCCTCAACCCTACTGTACCTAATAACCTTGCTCTTATTGACATTTACTCTTAACTTTCTTCTTCCACACACTTTACCAAACTCCGTCACCAGCTTCTGCAGTTTCTCACATGAATCCGCCACCAGCGCTGTATCATCAGCGAACAACAACTGACTCACTTCCCAAGCTCTCTCATCCCCAACAGACTTCATACTTGCCCCTCTTTCCAGAACTCTTGCATTTACCTCCCTAACAACCCCATCCATAAACAAATTAAACAACCATGGAGACATCACACACCCCTGCCGCAAACCTACATTCACTGAGAACCAATCACTTTCCTCTCTTCCTACACGTACACATGCCTTACATCCTCGATAAAAACTTTTCACTGCTTCTAACAACTTGCCTCCCACACCATATATTCTTAATACCTTCCACAGAGCATCTCTATCAACTCTATCATATGCCTTCTCCAGATCCATAAATGCTACATACAAATCCATTTGCTTTTCTAAGTATTTCTCACATACATTCTTCAAAGCAAACACCTGATCCACACATCCTCTACCACTTCTGAAACCACACTGCTCTTCCCCAATCTGATGCTCTGTACATGCCTTCACCCTCTCAATCAATACCCTCCCATATAATTTACCAGGAATACTCAACAAACTTATACCTCTGTAATTTGAGCACTCACTCTTATCCCCTTTGCCTTTGTACAATGGCACTATGCAAGCATTCCGCCAATCCTCAGGCACCTCACCATGAGTCATACATACATTAAATAACCTTACCAACCAGTCAACAATACAGTCACCCCCTTTTTTAATAAATTCCACTGCAATACCATCCAAACCTGCTGCCTTGCCGGCTTTCATCTTCCGCAAAGCTTTTACTACCTCTTCTCTGTTTACCAAATCATTTTCCCTAACCCTCTCACTTTGCACACCACCTCGACCCAAACACCCTATATCTGCCACTATATATATATATATATATATATATATATATATATATATATATATATATATATATATATATATATATATATATATATATCTTCTTATATATATATATATATATATATATATATATATATATATATATATATATATATATATATATATATATTTATACACAGACATATACATATATACACATGTACATAATTCATACTGTCTGCCTTTTAATTTTCCAAAAGAAGGAACAGAGAAGAGGGCCAGGTGAGGATATTCCCTCAAAGGCCCAGTCCTCTGTTCTTAACGCTACCTCGCTAACGCGGGAAATGGCGAATAGTTTAAAAGAAAGAAAGAATATATATATATATATATATATATATATATATATATATATATATACGTTGAAATGTATAGGGATGTATATGTGCGTGTGTGGACATGTATGTATATACGTGTATATGTGGGTGAGTTGGGCCATTCTTTCGTCTGTTTCCTTGCGCTACCTCGCTAACACGGGAAACAGCGACAAAGTATAATAAATAAAAAAAAATAAACAAAAATACTTTTCCACTGTTCGTCATTGTAGAATATCATGGAATCACATAATTACCTTTTAAAATAACCTTCGATGCGCATTTGATATTCATTCAATGTGTCCCTAATTATAGGGTCGTAAATATAGAAGAATTATATATCCCGGATGTAGCGAACTTCTGAATTGGACAAACGAATCGTTTGAAACTTCGAATTGGACAAAAGACTCGTTGGAAGCTTTGGATGTTACGAACTCTTGCGCTAAACGTACTAAATGACCTGGCGTGGTTCCGATCAGCCTCTCACTACATTTCGTGGAAATTTCTATATTCTTCGGACGAAACGGAGTGTGGCCACACCTCCAGTGGTAAATCATGCCTTAACGACCATAAAGCTAATTACAACTCTAATCACAACCAGTTGAATGACTTGAATGACATCATTTAGGGACAATATTCCTCTCGCGCTCAAAAGGTCTATGAGATTTTGTAAGACTGACGGACGGTAACGGGTCAAAGACACAAACAAACCATTGTTTGAAAGATGTATACACACACGATAACATAGCACAAACGAAACATGTACATACGCAAGCAAGCATGAACCACAGAGGCAAGAAAGTTCAAACTAAGAAATGTCTTCTAACAATATATATGAGGCAACATTTTTGACATCCTCTTGCCCACTACACACACACTCTCCCCTCCAATACCGTCATCCCTTGCCCACTACACACACACACTCCCCTCCAATACCGTCATCTCTTGCCCACTACACACACACTCCCCTCCAGTACAGTGTCCAGGGGCTATCTCTCTCTCTCTTGCCCACTACACACACACTCCCCTCCAGTACCGTCATCTCTTGCCCTCTACACACACACTCTCCCCTCCAGTACAGTGTCCAGGGGCTATCTCTCTCTCTCTTGCCCACTACACACACACTCCCCTCCAATACCGTCATCTCTTGCCCACTACACACACCCCTCCAGTACCGTCATCTCTTGCCCACTACATACACCCCTCCAGTACCGTCATCTCTTGCCCACTACACACACCCCTCCAGTACAGTCATCTCCTGCCCACTACACACACCCCTCCAGTACCGTCATCTCTTGCCCACTACACACACCCCTCCAGTACCGTCATCTCTTGCCCACTACACACACACACACTCCCCTCCAGTACCGTCATCTCTTGCCCCCTACACACACCCCTCCAGTACCGTCATCTCTTGCCCACTACACACACACACTCCCCTCCAGTACCGTCATCTCTTGCCCACTACACACACCCCTCCAGTACCGTCATCTCTTGCCCACTACACAACCCCCTCCAGTACAGTGTCCAGGGGCTCTCTCTCTCTCTCTCTCTTGCCCACTACACAACCCCCTCCAGTACAGTGTCTAGGGTCTCTCTCTCTCTCTCTCTCTTCTCTCTCTCTCTCTCTCTCTCTCTCTTGCCCACTACACAATCCTTCTCAAAATACGCAACAAGGACGACACCTTACCTGGCGCACGCACCGCTACAGCTGCTGTACTCACCTGTAATAAGAGAGAGAAGAAAAAATAATGTGATAAATGATAACCAAAAATTATAGTTATGTGATAAATGAATATGTCATGGCCCATATTTATATGGAAGGGGGAGGGGAGGGGTAAGGAGGGGGGGACGGTAGAAAACGGGTCACATCTGTAGTGGGTCTCTCTCTCTCTCTCTCTCTCTCTCTCTCTCTCTCTCTCTCTCTCTCTCTCTCTCTCTCTCTCTATCTCTCTCTCTGTCTCTCTCTATCTATCTATCTCTCTCTCTCTCTCTCTATCTATTTATCTCTCTCTGTCTCTCTGTCTGTCTCTCTCTCTCTCTCTATCTCTCTCTCTCTCTCTCTCTCTCTGGTGTGGCAGGCGCCAGAGAGTGTTGGTGAGTTCTCCCCTGCCGCTGTACAAGACGAGGGAGGTGGGGTTCCAACCCACCGTGTGTGTGGGGTGTCCCAGAAGCGGAGGGGCGTGAGCGCTGCCCAGGTCCAGAGGCCAGGGTTCAGCGAGGAGCTGTGGTGCGGAGGCCTCCATAAAGTAGTGATAGCCTTCGGGTTGAACCAGCCTACTATGGTGGAATGGTGTGTCCAGAGTGTGGTCTATCATTAGAGTTAAGTGCCAACGACCCGTCCATCTTCGTCGGTCCTTCCTATTGGTGGGTGTGAGGCAGGTCGGCCCGCCCGCCAGGTGTTGGGAAGACGTCTGAATAGAAGTGAAGATTGGCAGGGTAATTTGTCCATTGTTCGTACAGCTAATTGATATAACTGACGTCGTTGCTAATGTTCTCCCATCCTCCTCTCAGCCAATAGCACGGCAGGTGATGTCTCTGTGTATTATTAAAGTGGTCGTCGGAGCGCATCTTAGGGGTGGGTAACGTCACGTCATTACTGTGTGGCAGTTGGCAACTCAAGGGTAGGCCGTTTTGATACCTCTTTCCTTAGACGTTGGAGCTTTGGAATTCTCTACCCTCTCGCATATCTTTTCCACTAACTATGAGCTGGCAGGTTTTAAAAGGCAGGTTTTTACACTTCCTCCAAAATTCGCAAATACTTTGCCTCGTTTCTTCTTTTTCCCGTCTTATAATATTTTTTCTATATACATTCCAATTACGGCCCGGCCTTGATGTGGATTTGTGTCCGGGACTGGAACCTTCAACGCGAAGAAGAAAATTGTTGAATCATATTGTGTTTACCTCAGATAATGTATATTGCGTATACCTCGGTAATGAACATTGTGTGTACCTCGGTAATGTATATTGTGTATACCTCAGATAATGTATATTATGCATACCTCAGATAGTGCATAATATGTATACCTCGATGATGTATATATTTAGCTTCATCTTTTGGTCTGTAGGTCACGAATATCTCACGAATACTTGGGTCCAGCTGGCGCTCGGAGGGCTGGTACACATCTGGCGTCTCTGATCACAACTTCTATTTTATTCACAAGACAAAGGCTGCCTTGGTTAGGGAACTCCTCCCTTTAGCCTGTACCGCCACAGGGGAGGTGTGTGTGTGTGTGTGTGTGTGTGTGTGTGTGTGGAGGAAATGTGTTGATCCTAGTGAACTCTACGTGCTATTAATGCACTTAGTAATCCCACAACTGGCTAACTAAAGTCCCTCTTCGTGAGGCTAGTGTGTTTACGTATCGAGTTGACAACTGTGTATTGAGAACGTGAGTTACTTTCAGACTTTTGGTTGCGCTCGCCAGTCACTCACACAAACTCGGGTTTGGAGATGTACCCGAAGTCGACTCGATCTCGTCCACCTCTGTGTCAACACGTCCAACCCAACCCTGGCTTCACCACTTCGTCAGTGAGGTCCTCCTCCTTCAGGATCCACCTCCCACCTCCCCAAGACGTTGTGTGATGAAAGTCGTCTTGTGACGCCTTCCTCCAGCTACCTCTCCTGCTCCATGACCTGATCTCTCCTCCGTCAGGTTGGGGTCACCACCCACACCAGACGTCCGTCCCCCCGGAGGCGCCCCGAGATGGCAGCTGTGGCAAGCCCTCATGTGCTCCTGTAGAGGAGTTGGTGTTGGGCCAGAGGGGAGACGACGACACTCTGGGGGGGGCGCCGCCCCGCGCCCCTTTCCTCCACATCTTCCACCTACCATGGCTGAGCTCGTCTTCTGAGACTCTTGTCACTTGGACGTTTCTGCTTCGCCCTTCTTTTATTTTTTGTCGTCCTGTCGAGTCTAACGCCTCTGTGGATGGTCCCAGACTGAGGCATAGATCTCAACACCCCCCCAACACAAGGGCGTGATCCACACCATGCCCGTCAGAGGCCACCACATCTATCACGCTCTATCATCGTGAAGGGAGGAGGTGGGCCCCGCCCGGCCTCCCTCCTCCCCGTCTCATGCCAACTGTCGGATATATGAGCCAGCGACAACCTGTCTGGAGGAGGAGGAGAAGACCCTCGAAGACCCTGGACTCCATATATATCTGGTCTATGATGGTTTCCGTCGGCTGGACGTGTTCCAGCACGGCTTCGCCGCCTCCAGGTTACCAGATGGGGGCCCTGCCCTCCACCTCATGCCTGTAAGGACCCGTCCAACACCGTGGCCATGGAAGGATGCACGTTGTGCAAGTGGCCACACCGCACCGTGCTGAAGACACGACCCCGTCCGCTGTGGATGTGGGAAGGAACGTAAGAGATGTCTTAGTCTCTGCCATGCACGTATGACCCATCGCTTTTCATTTCCTCTTCTCGTTAATGGTAAGATGGTACACCACCACCAGCCGTGTGAAGGGAAGGGGGATGGGGTGTCCAGACCTCCACCAGGCTGGTGATGGGGCAATCAAAACACTTAGGTTGGGGGAGACATGAGAGCCACATGTTGCCTCCACCGACGCCTCTGAGCGACCAGGTTCATCCCTCACGTCCACCTGGGCCTTATAAGGGGGAAGGTTTCGGCCCTCTCTTGGTTACTCCAGACGAAGGT
>NC_092240.1:47425058-47460058 GCF_036320965.1 Panulirus ornatus | reverse complement strand
TTACCAATCTGCAACACTTATCTTACTCCCTTGTGTTGCCAATCTGCAACACTAATCTTGTGTTAACAATCTGCAACACTATCTTACTCACTTGTGTTGCCCAATCTGCAACACTATCTTACTCACTTGTGTTACCAATCTGCAACACTATCTTACTCACTTGTGTTACCAATCTGCAACACTATCTTACTCACTTGTGTTACCAATCTGCAACACTATCTTACTCACTTGTGTTGCCAATCTGCAACACTATCTTACTCACTTGTGTTACCAATCTGCAACACTATCTTACTCACTTGTGTTGCCAATCTGCAACACTATCTTACTCACTTGTGTTGCCAATCTGCAACACTATCTTACTCACTTGTGTTGCCAATCTGCAACACACCAACTACTTATGTTCCACAAAGAACACAAAGTCGTTGCTTGTTTTACTTACTGTATAACTTGTATAATTCTACTGCTTGTGTTACCAAGCTTTTCTTTCAAGCTTTGTGTACACGAAGCTTAACACTTAATACAGGAAGCTTAACTCTCAATACACAAGCTTAACTCTCAATACACGAAGCTTAACTCTCAATACACAAAGCTTAACTCTCAATACACGAAGCTTAACTCTCAATACACGAAGCTTAACTCTCAATACACGAAGCTTAACTCTCAATACAGGAAGCTTAACTCTCAATACACGAAGCTTAACTCTCAATACACGAAGCTTAACTCTCAATACACGAAGCTTAACTCTCAATACACGAAGCTTAACTCTCAATACACGAAGCTTAACTCTCAATACACGAAGCTTAACTCTCAATACACGAAGCTTAACTCTCAATACACGAAGCTTAACTCTCAATACAGGAAGCTTAACTCTCAATACACAAAGCTTAACTCTCAATACAGGAAGCTTAACTCTCAATACAGGAAGCTTAACTCTCAATACACGAAGCTTAACTCTCAATACAGGAAGCTTAACTCTCAATACACGAAGCTTAACTCTCAATACACGAAGCTTAACTCTCAATACACGAAGCTTAACTCTCAATACAGGAAGCTTAACTCTCAATACACGAAGCTTAACTCTCAATACAGGAAGCTTAACTCTCAATACACGAAGCTTAACTCTCAATACAGGAAGCTTAACTCTCAATACAGGAAGCTTAACTCTCAATACACGAAGCTTAACTCTCAATACACGGAAGCTTAACTCTCAATACACGAAGCTTAACTCTCAATACACGAAGCTTAACTCTCAATACAGCGAAGCTTAACTCTCAATACACGAAGCTTAACTCTCAATACAGGAAGCTTAACTCTCAATACACGAAGCTTAACTCTCAATACAGGAAGCTTAACTCTCAATACACGAAGCTTAACTCTCAATACACAAAGCTTAACTCTCAATACACGAAGCTTAACTCTCAATACACGAAGCTTAACTCTCAATACACGAAGCTTAACTCTCAATACAGGAAGCTTAACTCTCAATACACAAAGCTTAACTCTCAATACACGAAGCTTAACTCTCAATACACGAAGCTTAACTCTCAATACAGGAAGCTTAACTCTCAATACAGGAAGCTTAACTCTCAATACACGAAGCTTAACTCTCAATACACGAAGCTTAACTCTCAATACAGGAAGCTTAACTCTCAATACAGGAAGCTTAACTCTCAATACACGAAGCTTAACTCTCAATACACGAAGCTTAACTCTCAATACACGAAGCTTAACTCTCAATACAGGAAGCTTAACTCTCAATACAGGAAGCTTAACTCTCAATACACGAAGCTTAACTCTCAATACAGGAAGCTTAACTCTCAATACACGAAGCTTAACTCTCAATACACGAAGCTTAACTCTCAATACACGAAGCTTAACTCTCAATACACGAAGCTTAACTCTCAATACAGGAAGCTTAACTCTCAATACACGAAGCTTAACTCTCAAACACAACGAAGCTTAACTCTCAATACACGAAGCTTAACTCTCAATACACGAAGCTTAACTCTCAATACACGAAGCTTAACTCTCAATACAGGAAGCTTAACTCTCAATACACGAAGCTTAACTCTCAATACACGAAGCTTAACTCTCAATACACGAAGCTTAACTCTCAATACAGGAAGCTTAACTCTCAATACACGAAGCTTAACTCTCAATACACGAAGCTTAACTCTCAATACAGGAAGCTTAACTCTCAATACACGAAGCTTAACTCTCAATACACGAAGCTTAACTCTCAATACACGAAGCTTAACTCTCAATACACGAAGCTTAACTCTCAATACACGAAGCTTAACTCTCAATACACGAAGCTTAACTCTCAATACACGAAGCTTAACTCTCAATACACGAAGCTTAACTCTCAATACAGGAAGCTTAACTCTCAATACACGAAGCTTAACTCTCAATACACGAAGCTTAACTCTCAATACACGAAGCTTAACTCTCAATACAGGAAGCTTAACTCTCAATACACGAAGCTTAACTCTCAATACACGAAGCTTAACTCTCAATACACGAAGCTTAACTCTCAATACACGAAGCTTAACTCTCAATACACGAAGCTTAACTCTCAATACACGAAGCTTAACTCTCAATACACGGAAGCTTAACTCTCAATACACGAAGCTTAACTCTCAATACACGAAGCTTAACTCTCAATACCAGAAGCTTAACTCTCAATACAGAAGCTTAACTTCTCACAACTATCATACGAAGCTTAACTCTCATCACAGTTACTCTCAATACACGAAGCTTAACTCCAAAACGAAGTTACTTCATACAAGGCTTTAATCTAATACAGACGCTAAACTCTCATACCAAAGTTAACTCTCAATACACGAAACTTAACTCTCATACACAAGCCTTCTAACTCCCAATACACAAGTTAACCTCATACAGGTACAGACTTAACTCAATACAGAGTTAACTCATACAGAAGCTTAACTCTAATACACGAGCTTAACTCTCAATACACGAAGCTTAACTCTCAATACAGAAGCTTAACTCCAATAACAGCTTAACTCTCAAACAGAAGCTTAACTCTCAATACACGAAGCTTAACTCTCAATACGAAGCTTAACTCTCAATACACGAAGACTTAACAGCCTCCGGTAACACAATACAGGAAGCTTAACTCTCATACACGAGCTTAACTTCATAACGAGTTACCTCAAGTACGGAAGCTTAACTCTATACGAACTTACTCTCAATACACGAGCTTAACTCTCAATACAGAAGCTAACTCTCATACAGAAGGCTTAACCTTACAAGCTACTTCAACGAGCTTACTTCAATACAGGGGTTAAAACTTAAGCCAATAAATGTTCTACAGAAGCTTAACTCTTCAAGAGCTACCGAAGCTTACATCACCAACTACAGAAGCTATAACACTCAATACAGCTGAAGCTACAGACTCTAATAACAAAAGTTAACCTCATCACGAGCTTCTCTCATCACAAGCTTAATCTTCCATACTTTGGCTCGAATTGAGCTTAACTCTCAATACAGCTTGTCTGCCATAGACTCCATGCAGCCCAATGGAAGCTGCACCTCAAAAAAACTTAACCTCGGACCAAAGGAAGCTATCTCAATTAGAAGCTATAATTTGGCTTAACTCATACAAGCTACTTCTGACTAACCTCACATCCAACTACGAAGCTTAACCCAATACAGGGCTTAGACCCAACACGAAGCTTAACTTCTCAAACACTATACCTAACCACCTCCCATCAACAAAGCTTAACCAGCCAGGATTTTAAACAGCTTCTCAATGACAGTACAAGGTTTCTAGTACTCTCTTTAACAAGTCTCCAAACATGTCAATCATGTACACCTCAAACAACGATTTTACAAAGACCTCTCAGATTCCCCACCGTTAAAAGACACAGGTCCAACACACTCGTCCTGCACGTACAGCGTTACATGACGGTACAGACGGTACAGACGTGGTACAACTGTACTGCGTCAGACTACAGACAGGTACACGTGACGACGGTACAGACGGTACAGACGTGGTACAGCCGGGTACATGACGGTACAACGCTAGGGTAGGGCGATGGCCTTTGACCCCCACCTCAAGATAAGGTCAGTATAGGTCAGGCCATCCTACCTTGAGGTCACGCCGTCGTGATCCAAGGGCCTGTTCAATGGGGGTTGGATAACACTTGACAGACCCAAGTGAAATTGTTCTTCTTGAACTGTTCAAGAGGCCGCGACTGTTCATCACCCCTGGAGTGAACAGACACCATCGCTGGTGAACGTACAGACTCATGAACTAGTGAGGCCAAAAAAAAACCCCCTCAGTCTCGTCTTTCCTTATCATCTATTCTTCTTCTTTTGGGCTGAATTGATGGCATGTCGAACCCCAGAGGGTTTCTTGGTCTGCCTTCATAGGGGGGACTCCTGCAGCGCCCAGGCAGTCGTCCACCTCCACCGGTCGGGACCAGAAGTGGACATCAAGTGTAGCTATAATGTGTGGGCGTCTATACACTTGACCACCACCTCTAACTAAGTCATTGAAGGCTATAGCACACACTACAGTGGCATAGAAACACATGCAACCCATCCTTTCTTCCACCCTACACCACCTCACATACCTCACAACCTCCTCATAAAACAAAGAAACCAGCTCAGATTTTGAAACCACTCGCCAATGACGGGAGCCACAGTACACAGATTTGGACTCTCGACCAAAGCGCTCGAGGACGACATGTCAATGTCCATGTCATCCTCAACACAAGGAACCAAAAGAGCCACACAGCAATTGCCTCCAGCGCGTTTAAAGACACACAGGTCCAGACCACACTCCCTCCCTCACTCACACCCTCCCTCACTCAGCACTCCTGCCCCATTCCCTTGAAATCTCTTCGTCCAAAGAACAAAGCGACAGGTTCGTTAGACACTGTCCAAAGATAAACCTCAAAATGACCTGGCCCTTCCAACAGGTGAATCATAAAAATCCCACATAAACTCCGTGTCCAGATACAACGGTTTATCCAACCTCGACTCCCATCTCTACAAACAAGTTATTGATGATTTGAAAGAACTCTCCTACTATAAGTCTTGACAACATACCTTCCTTTCACTCAAGAAAATAATTAAGGCCCACTTGCTCGCCACTCTAGGCTGCACAACAAGATCCTAAACGTCTGGAAACTTGCCAGCATAATGCCAGTCACAAAGCTCTCCAAATCGCCCAGCTCTCCTTCCTTCTACCACCTTAGAAATAAACAAAGGATCCTCCACTCACCCTACACAGCATGGCTTTACACCTTAACACTCCACCACAGCACTGCACACTGAGCCTACACAGTCTTAACTGGCTTCAGCCAAACACAGTGTCCCCCTCCAGCACAGTAGTAGTGGCAATAGACATCAGCAAAGCGTTTGACACTGTCCACGGACACATCCTCGCTCGAAAAGATACCTGACACCGACCTCCACAACAATGACAAAAAAAAAAAAAAAGTGCTTGGCCAATTTCATCTCTGGCCACCATGCCAGAGTCCCTGACAGCAATTGCCTCACCTCCGAAAGAGCTAAACTCTACGATAGAGTTCCAGAAATAGCCCTCTTCCCCCTCCCCCCCTCCCCCACCCCTCTTTAATCTCCACCCACACGACCTCCCGTTAAGCAAACCACAACATGAAGGTCCATTCACATGCAGATGACCTCACAATTACATCAGAATACCCTGGCACCACAGTACCGACATCAAGTCTGCATCACTCCATTACACAATTGGAACAGACGTCCTCACTCACTCTCGCCAGGCCCGAATCCAGCTCACACCCTTTCTGTCACCTTCACTGAGCAATTAGTCTCTCCCACTACGCAAATCATCAACCATTCTACTCAGCACATACGACACACACACACACACACACACACACACACACACACATACACACACACACACATAACATTAACTCCCCCACACAATAACATCGGTACAAAAGTAACACACAAACTAAATGTCTTCAGAATACTATCTGGCATCAGACTTGGACATGAAAAAGAATCTCTTCAGATTCTACACAAACAATTCACCTGATCCACATTAAACTACGCCTCACCAACCTGATCTTCTACCCGTCTCAAAGGCAAATATAACAAGGCTACAAACCACGCATATAGTGCACTCAGAACAATCTTTGGCTGCCAAGCAACTGGAAATGAAAACCCATCTCCCTCATAATGAAACAAGGATCATCTTAATTCAGTCCCACCTCAACAAATCGGTACACGATTCAACGCGACAGCTTTTAGACTCCTCCAATCCAAACCACTCCATAGCTAACCACCGACCTCTAAGTACAATCAAAAAGCTTATACCAACCTCACACTTTAGTAACCTCTACTCGAAGATCCTCCAATTAATACAACACAAAGAAATCCCATACATACTGAAATGACCCGAAAAACACCATATATCCAACCTCCCAACTCAGTCTTAAAACTCCAGCCCACCAGACGTATGTACACACATCAGAGACTACACTCTCCAGACAAAGACGGGTCTCACCCTCGTATCTACGGTCTGGGTATTACCCATCACCACGACACTGGAAACACCCATCACTACAACACTGCAGACACCCATCACCACGACACTGCAGACACCCATCACTACAACACTGCAGACACCCATCACTACAACACTGCAGACACCCATCACTACAACACTGCAAACACCCATCACTACAACACTGCAGACACCCATCACTACAACACTGCAGACACCCATCACTACAACACTGCAGACACCCATCACTACAACACTGCAAACACCCATCACTACAACACTGCAGACACCCATCACTACAACACTGCAGACACCCATCACTACAACACTGCAGACACCCATCACTACAACACTGCAGACACCCATCACTACAACAGTGTAAACATTGATACACCGTCATTCCATCAGACCACAACATGATAATACATTCCATCAGACCACAACATGATAATACATTCCATCAGACCACAACATGATAATACATTCCATCAGACCACAACATGATAATACATTCCATCAGACCACAACATGACATCACATTCCATCAGACCACAACATGATAATACATTCCATCAGACCACAACATGATAATACATTCCATCAGACCACAACATGATAATACATTCCATCAGACCACAACATGATAATACATTCCATCAGACCACAACATGATAATACATTCCATCAGACCACAACATGATAATACATTCCATCAGACCACAACATGATAATACATTCCATCAGACCACAACATGATATCACATTCCATCAGACCACAACATGATAATACATTCCATCAGACCACAACATGACATCACATTCCATCAGACCACAACATGATAATACATTCCATCAGACCACAACATGATAATACATTCCATCAGACCACAACATGATAATACATTCCATCAGACCACAACATGACAACACATTCCATCAGACCACAACATGATAATACATTCCATCAGACCACAACATGACATCACATTCCATCAGACCACAACATGATAATACATTCCATCAGACCACAACATGATAATACATTCCATCAGACCACAACATGATAATACATTCCATCAGACCACAACATGATAATACATTCCATCAGACCACAACATGATAATACATTCCATCAGACCACAACATGATAATACATTCCATCAGACCACAACATGATAATACATTCCATCAGACCACAACATGATAATACATTCCATCAGACCACAACATGATATCACATTCCATCAGACCACAACATGATAATACATTCCATCAGACCACAACATGACAACACATTCCATCAGACCACAACATGACATCACATTCCATCAGACCACAACATGATAATACATTCCATCAGACCACAACATGATAATACATTCCATCAGACCACAACATGATAATACATTCCATCAGACCACAACATGACATCACATTCCATCAGACCACAACATGATAATACATTCCATCAGACCACAACATGACATCACATTCCATCAGACCACAACATGATAATACATTCCATCAGACCACAACTGATAATACATTCCATCAGACCACAACATGATAATACATTCCATCAGACCACAACATGACAATCACATTCCATCAGACCACAACATGATAATACATTCCATCAGACCACAACATGATAATACATTCCATCAGACCACAACATGACATCACATTCAGACCAATACATTCCATCAGACCACAACATGACATCACATTCCATCAGACCACAACATGATAATACATTCCATCAGACCACAACATGATAATACATTCCATCAGACCACAACATGACATCACATTCCATCAGACCACAACATGACATCACATTCCATCAGACCACAACATGATAATACATTCCATCAGACCACAACATGATAATACATTCCATCAGACCACAACATGATAATACATTCCATCAGACCACAACATGATAATACATTCCATCAGACCACAACATGACATCACATTCCATCAGACCACAACATGATAATACATTCCATCAGACCACAACATGATAATACATTCCATCAGACCACAACATGATAATACATTCCATCAGACCACAACATGACATCACATTCCATCAGACCACAACATGATAATACATTCCATCAGACCACAACATGACAACACATTCCATCAGACCACAACATGATAATACATTCCATCAGACCACAACATGACATCACATTCCATCAGACCACAACATGATAATACATTCCATCAGACCACAACATGACATCACATTCCATCAGACCACAACATGACATCACATTCCATCAGACCACAACATGACATCACATTCCATCAGACCACAACATGACATCACATTCCATCAGACCACAACATGATAATACATTCCATCAGACCACAACATGATAATACATTCCATCAGACCACAACATGATAATACATTCCATCAGACCACAACATGACATCACATTCCATCAGACCACAACATGACATCACATTCCATCAGACCACAACATGACAACACATTCCATCAGACCACAACATGATAATACATTCCATCAGACCACAACATGACATCACATTCCATCAGACCACAACATGATAATACATTCCATCAGACCACAACATGACATCACATTCCATCAGACCACAACATGATAATACATTCCATCAGACCACAACATGACATCACATTCCATCAGACCACAACATGACATCACATTCCATCAGACCACAACATGATAATACATTCCATCAGACCACAACATGATAATACATTCCATCAGACCACAACATGATAATACATTCCATCAGACCACAACATGATAATACATTCCATCAGACCACAACATGATAATACATTCCATCAGACCACAACATGATAATACATTCCATCAGACCACAACATGATATCACATTCCATCAGACCACAACATGACATCACATTCCATCAGACCACAACATGACATCACATTCCATCAGACCACAACATGACATCACATTCCATCAGACCACAACATGATAATACATTCCATCAGACCACAACATGACATCACATTCCATCAGACCACAACATGACATCACATTCCATCAGACCACAACATGATAATACATTCCATCAGACCACAACATGATAATACATTCCATCAGACCACAACATGATAATACATTCCATCAGACCACAACATGACATCACATTCCATCAGACCACAACATGATAATACATTCCATCAGACCACAACATGATAATACATTCCATCAGACCACAACATGATAATACATTCCATCAGACCACAACATGACATCACATTCCATCAGACCACAACATGACATCACATTCCATCAGACCACAACATGATATCACATTCCATCAGACCACAACATGATAATACATTCCATCAGACCACAACATGATAATACATTCCATCAGACCACAACATGATAATACATTCCATCAGACCACAACATGACATCACATTCCATCAGACCACAACATGATAATACATTCCATCAGACCACAACATGATATCACATTCCATCAGACCACAACATGATAATACATTCCATCAGACCACAACATGATAATACATTCCATCAGACCACAACATGATATCACATTCCATCAGACCACAACATGATAATACATTCCATCAGACCACAACATGACAACACATTCCATCAGACCACAACATGACATCACATTCCATCAGACCACAACATGATAATACATTCCATCAGACCACAACATGACAACACATTCCATCAGACCACAACATGACAACACATTCCATCAGACCACAACATGACATCACATTCCATCAGACCACAACATGATAATACATTCCATCAGACCACAACATGATAATACATTCCATCAGACCACAACATGATAATACATTCCATCAGACCACAACATGATATCACATTCCATCAGACCACAACATGATAATACATTCCATCAGACCACAACATGATAATACATTCCATCAGACCACAACATGACATCACATTCCATCAGACCACAACATGACATCACATTCCATCAGACCACAACATGATAATACATTCCATCAGACCACAACATGACATCACATTCCATCAGACCACAACATGATAATACATTCCATCAGACCACAACATGATAATACATTCCATCAGACCACAACATGATAATACATTCCATCAGACCACAACATGATAATACATTCCATCAGACCACAACATGATAATACATTCCATCAGACCACAACATGATAATACATTCCATCAGACCACAACATGACATCACATTTCATCAGACCACAACATGATAATACATTCTAATTTCCTTTCCATCTCATATTTTAAGAGAATTTCAATTTCACTCTCGTATTCTGTCCTGCATTTTTATCTAGTGATTTTTTTTCCCCTTCGGTCACATTTCTTGATGTTTCCTGAACTGCCAAGATATGTACATACGTAAATACGATATAGGAAACATCCATGCAACATTAAGTGAATATGTACATGTACATACGACATAAGTACATACATACAACATAAGTACACTCACACGATTTAAGTGAGTGCGTATAAGTGAATACCTGCAATATAAGTATATGAATGAAATACAAGTGCATACTTACAATATGAATATATACATGTAACATAACTACATACATATACGTACAGATATGTAGGTACAAACATGTAACATATGCACATACAAACGACATGACAGCTAGAGACTTGAGTGTGCACGAATGTGGCCTTTGTTGTCTTTTCCTAGCGCTACCTCGCACACATGAGGGGGGAGGGGGTTGTTATTCCATGTGTGGCGAGGTAGCGACGGGAATGAATAAAGGCAGACAGTATGAATTATGTACATGTGCATATATGTATATGTCTGTGTGTGTATATATATGTGTACATTGAGATGTATAGGTATGTATATTGGGGGGTGTGGACGTGTATGTATATACATGTGTATGGGGTCGGGTTGGGCCATTCTTTCGTCTGTTTCCTTGCGCTACCTCGCTAACGCGGGAGACAGCGACAAAGCAAAAAAAAAAAAAAAATATATATATATATATATATATATATATATATATATATATATATATATATATATATATATATATATATAAGAAACATGCAACACAAGTACACGAATGCAACATAAGAACATACATACAAGTACATATATACAACATATGTACCTACATACAACACTAGTACATACTCGTACATACCTCGTCTACATAAAGATGACGGGGCGAGGTTAGAGAGGTTAGGGGTGGGAGGTTGAGGAGGAGAGGGCTAGGAGGAAGGAGGAAGGGGCGGGCCATTGGGGTTAGACAAGGGAGGAGGAGGAAGAGGTGGGAGGGGAAGGAAGTAAGACATGGAGGTGACAGGAGAAGACAACATTCCCTAATTGAACGCCTGAACCACCTTGTTCCAGACTCACACTTGTGCAGTATCTGGACGTGTTCACACCTTTCTCTGGCATGAACACACACACACACACACACACACACACACACACACACACACACACACACACACACAAAGTTGGTGTTGTCTTTCAAAGGATAAAATACCTTAGTGGGAGACAACGGGGTTTTCAGGGAGTGGAAGTTCATGTTTAACGAACTTCTAAAGAATTCTACGAGAGAGTGAGCTCCGGTTTCAGACAAAGGAGCAGGTCGGGTGGACTTTGGACTGCCGGAGGGGGGGAAAAAATTATCGATTGACGCCGCGCCACGTAGGAAGAAGGTGGTCAAAGAAACTAGGGTGTTCAGGCAGGGATAAGCGGCACAGTTCTTCCATGGGTAGAAAAGTACCTAAGTGGAAGGGAAGAAGTGACGCATGTCTGAGAAGCCTTGTAGAAAACGGAGTAGGGGTCACCAGCTGTGTGGCACAGAGAGCCTTCCCTTCCCTAAAAGCATTGCTCTTCCTGAAGTACATGGACAATTTGATTGGACTCCCACCTGAATATGTTTGCAGATGATGCCGAAGACATGTGATAAAAGTCAAATGGAAGGGATGAGGACTGCATCATCTTACAAGGGGATGAAGACAAACTTCACAGTAGGCCTAATGCATGGATGAGGGCTTTTTCCCTCCACTCGAGTGAGTGCAGATGAATGAGATTGAAACAGCAGCAATATCTGAGCTGCTCGAGTCTGTGTGTGTGTGTGTGTGTGTGTGTGTGTGTGTGTGTGTGTGTGTGTATCAGATTTGCTTTTGAGCATCAAAACTTTTATCCTCGTTCGTTCGCACAACGCTCTTAAAGACCGAATACCTCTGAGGGAAAGGGTAGATAAAGAGATTTCGTGAGAGGTACCTAAGGCCATACGTCTATCCACCATGAAAGAGAGAAGAGTAAGGGCTGACTTGATCATATCCATCGGGCTGTTTTTATATTTCCAATCCATTCGATGATGCATAGAATGGAGAATCGTGGAGTTCACTGAGCCTCCATTGTGTAGTGGTTAGCTTTGGCCCACAGCCAAACCCATCTGTTCATCCTTTCTCTTTGGCCCTATCGATAAAAAAGACATTCTGTGTGTGTGTGTGTGTGTGTGTGTGTGTGTGTGTGTGTGTTACCGGACTCCACCTGCTCGAGATTATAACTGGGAAAACAGTCACGTCTAAGAAATTTTCACTCCAAAGGGGTCTATAATTTCCCTGCTCCTGGATGTAGCGCAGCCTTTAAATGGGTTCTGGACAACACCAGGGTTCTTTTCATATAAACTGGTCCTAAGGCAACTATATATCACGATAAGTTCCCAAGTGCACTTTCGTGTCATAATCACATCATCAGGGGAGACACAAGAGAGAAATAGAACAAGTCAGTTGATATACAACGAAGAGACGTAGCTAGGACGCCATTGGGTGAACAAGTGACATACCCGAATATATAAATAAATATACATATATCACAACTACATGATACAAGTAATTACAACAGAGAGAGGCAGAGCCAAGCCCTCATTATACCGCGGCAGCACCACACGGCACCTCGCCAACATCTCATATTACCCATTAGTAAAGTTACCCTCTTGCGCGTCTTTCCCTAACACTGGATCTGGTGCACTTACGTGCGTGTGGAGTGAACCAACCTGCCTCCTCTCCCCCCCCTGCTGCCCAGGTTATGTGTGTTATACTGGTGTTACACGGGTGTAGTGTGTGACACTGATGTTATGTGTGTAACACTGGTGTTTCACGGGTGTTATGTGTGTAACAATGGTGTTACATGAATGGTATGTGTGTATCACTGGTGTTTCACGGGTGTTATGTGTGTAACACTGGTGTTACACGGGTGCTATGTTTGTAACACTGGTGTTACACGGGTGTTATGTGTGTGACACTGGTGTTACACGGGTGTTATGTGTGTAACACTGGTGTTACACGGGTGTTATGTGTGTAACAATGGTGTTATGTGTGTAACACTGGTGTTACACGGGTGTTATGTGTGTGACACTGGTGTTATGTGTGTAACACTGGTGTTACACGGGTGTTATGTGTGTGACACTGGTGTTATGTGTGTAACACTGGTGTTACACGGGTGTTATGTATGTGACAATGGTGTTACACGGGTGTTATGTGTGTAACAATGGTGTTATGTGTGTAACACTGGTGTTTCACGGGTGTTATGTGTGTAACAATGGTGTTACATGAATGGTATGTGTGTATCACTGGTGTTTCACGGGTGTTATGTGTGTTATACTGGTGTTACACGGGTGTTATGTGTGTAACAATGGTGTTATGTGTGTAACACTGGTGTTTCACGGGTGTTATGTGTGTAACACTGGTGTTACACGGGTGTTATGTGTGTGACACTGGTGTTACACGGGTGTTATGTGTGTAACACTGGTGTTATGTGCGTAACACTGGTGTTACACGGGTGTTATGTGTGTGACACTGGTGTTACACGGGTGTTATGTGTGTGACACTGGTGTTTCACGGGTGTTATGTGTGTAACAATGGTGTTACACGGGTGTTATGTGTGTGACACTGGTGTTATGTGTGTAACACTGGTGTCACATGAATGGTATGTGTGTATCACTGGTGTTACACGGGTGTTATGTGTGTAACAATGGTGTTATGTGTGTAACACTGGTGTTTCACGGGTGTTATGTGTGTAACAATGGTGTTACATGAATGGTATGTAACACTGGTGTTACACGGGTGTTATGTGTGTAACACTGGTGTTACACGGGTATGTGTGTAACAATGGTGTTACATGAATGGTATGTGTGTAACACTGGTGTTACACGGGTGTTATGTGTGTAACACTGGTGTTACACGGGTGTTATGTGTGTAACAATGGTGTTACATGAATGGTATGTGTGTAACACTGGTGTTACACGGGTGCTATGTTTGTAACACTGGTGTTACACGGGTGTTATGTGTGTAACACTGGTGTTACACGGGTGTTATGTGTGTAACACTGGTGTTACACGGGTGTTATGTGTGTAACACTGGTGTTACACGGGTGTTATGTTTGTAACACTGGTGTTACACGGGTGTTATGTGTGTAACACTGGTGTTACACGGGTGTTACGTGTGTAACACTGGTGTTACACGGGTGTTATGTGTGTAACAATGGTGTGACATGAATGGTATGTGTGTAACACTGGTGTTACACGGGTGCTATGTGTGTAACACTGGTGTTACGCGGGTGTTATGTTTGTAACACTGGTGTTACACGGGTGTTATGTGTGTAACACTGGTGTTACACGGGTGTTACGTGTGTATCACTGGTGTTACACGGGTGTTATGTGTGTAACACTGGTGTTACACGGGTGTTATGTGTGTAACAATGGTGTTACACGGGTGTTATGTGTGTAACAATGGTGTGACATGAATGGTATGTGTGTAACACTGGTGTTACACGGGTGCTATGTGTGTAACACTGGTGTTACACGGGTGCTATGTTTGTAACACTGGTGTTACACGGGTGTTATGTTCCTATATATGTCTTACCCAGCCCCCATCACGTGCGTATAGCACAGTACATAAGGAAGGTCCCCCCCCCCATGCAACGGCAAACCTACCTCACCACCACGGCCTCCCCCTTCCCCTGGGGTCTTGTCTTACCCCCCCTAATCAAGTACGTACAGTACATAAGGAAGGTCCCATTCCCCCCCCCCCCATGCAACGGCAAACCTACCTCACCACCACAACCCCCCCCTTCCCCATGGGGTCTTGTCTTACCTGCCCCCCCTAATCAAGTACGTACAGTACATAAGGAAGGTCCCATTCCCCCCCCCCCCATGCAACGGCAAACCTACCTCACCACCACAGCCCCCCCTCCCCCTTCCCATGGGGTCTTGTCTTACCTCCCCCCCCCTAATCAAGTACGTACAGTACATAAGGAAGGTCCCATTCCCCCCCCCCCCCATGCAACGGCAAACCTACCTCACCACCACAGCCCCCCCTCCCCCTTCCCATGGGGTCTTGTCTTACCTCCCCCCCCCTAATCAAGTACGTACAGTACATAAGGAAGGTCCCATTCCCCCCCCCCCCATGCAACGGCAAACCTACCTCACCACCACAGCCCCCCCTCCCCCTTCCCATGGGGTCTTGTCTTACCTCCCCCCCCCTAATCAAGTACGTACAGTACATAAGGAAGGTCCCATTCCCCCCCCCCATGCAACGGCAAACCTCCCTCACCACCACAACCCCCCCCCTTCCCATGGGGTCTTGTCTTACCCCCCTAATCAAGTACGTACAATACATAAGGAAGGTCCCATTCCCCCCCCCCCCCATGCAACGGCAAACCTACCTCACCACCACAGCCCCCCCTCCCCCTTCCCATGGGGTCTTGTCTTACCTCCCCCCCCCTAATCAAGTACGTACAGTACATAAGGAAGGTCCCATTCCCCCCCCCCCCATGCAACGGCAAACCTCCCTCACCACCACAACCCCCCCCCTTCCCATGGGGTCTTGTCTTACCCCCCTAATCAAGTACGTACAATACATAAGGAAGGTCCCATTCCCCCCCCCCCCCCCATGCAACGGCAAACCTACCTCACCACCACAACCCCCCCCCATTTCCCATGGGGTCTTGTCTTACCTGCCCCCCCCTAATCAAGTACGTACAGTACATAAGGAAGGTCCCATTCCCCCCCCCCCATGCAACGGCAAACCTACCTCACCACCACAACCCCCCCCCCTTCCCATGGGGTCTTGTCTTACCTCCCCCCCCTAATCAAGTACGTACAATACATAACGAAGGTCCCATTCCCCCCCCCCCCCCATGCAACGGCAAACCTACCTCACCACCACAACCCCCCCCCTTCCCATGGGGTCTTGTCTTACCTGCCCCCCCTAATCAAGTACGTACAGTACATAAGGAAGGTCCCATTCCCCCCCCCCCCCATGCAACGGCAAACCTACCTCACCACCACAACCCCCCCCCCTTCCCATGGGGTCTTGTCTTACCTGCCCCTAATCAAGTACGTACAATACATAAGGAAGGTCCCATCCCCCCCCCATGCAACGGCAAACCTACCTCACCACCACGGCCCCCCCCTTCCCATGGGGTCTTGTCTTACCTGCCCCCCCCTAATCAAGTACGTACAATACATAAGGAAGTTCCCATCCCCCCCCCCCATGCAACGGCAAACCTACCTCACCACAACAAACCCCCCCCTTCCCATGGGGTCTTGTCTTACCTCCCCCCCCTAATCAAGTACGTACAGTACATAAGGAAGGTCCTATTCCCCCCCCCCCCCATGCAACGGCAAACCTCCCTCACCATAAGGAAGGTCCCCCCCCCATGCAACGGCAAACCTACCTCACCACCACGGCCCCCCCCTTCCCATGGGGGTCTTGTCTTACCTGCCCCCCCTAATCAAGTACGTACAGTACATAAGGAAGGTCCCATTCCCCCCCCCCCCATGCAACGGCAAACCTACCTCACCACCACGGCCCCCCCCTTCCCATGGGGGTCTTGTCTTACCTCCCCCCCCCTAATCAAGTACGTACAGTACATAAGGAAGGTCCCATTCCCCCCCCCCCATGCAACGGCAAACCTCCCTCACCACCACAACCCCCCCCTTCCCCTGGGGTCTTGTCTTACCTCCCCCCCCCTAATCAAGTACGTACAATACATAAGGAAGGTCCCATTCCCCCCCCATGCAACGGCAAACCTACCTCACCACCACGGCCCCCCCCTTCCCATGGGGGTCTTGTCTTACCTGCCCCCCCTAATCAAGTACGTACAGTACATAAGGAAGGTCCCATTCCCCCCCCCCCATGCAACGGCAAACCTACCTCACCACAACCCCCCCCCCTTCCTATAGGGTCTTGTCTTACCTGCCCCCCCTAATCAAGTACGTACAGTACATAAGGAAGGTCCCATCCCCCCCCCATGCAACGGCAAACCTACCTCACCACCACAACCCCCCCCTTCCCCTGGGGTCTTGTCTTACCTGCCCCCCCTAATCAAGTACGTACAGTACATAAATAAGGTCCCATCCCCTCCTCCCCCCCTAATGCAACGGCAAACCTCCCTTTAAACATGGCCCCGGGTGCTTGAATGAGGGGGGAGGGGAAAGAGACGCTCTCCCACTGCTCCACCCCCTGTTCAAGCGAGTGCTGGCAAGGCCTTGATGATGTACACATATATATTTTTTTTTTCATTTTTTTTCTTAAACTTGAAAAAAAAAAAAATGAAACATTCACATTCACTTTCTGGGTCTCCATGGCTGCCTGGAGAGATGGGGGGGGAAGGGGAAGGGGAAAAGAGGGAGAGGGAAAATTGTGTTCCCAGACGCGCATCTCTGGCGTGGAGGAGGGGGAGGAAGGGGGGGAGGATGGGGGGAGGATGGGGGGAGGATGGGGGAAAGGATGGGGGAGGATGGGGGGGAAAGGATGGGGAGGATGGGGGGAAAGGATGGGGGGAGGATGGAGGAGGATGGGGGAAGGATGGGGGAGGATGGGGGAGGATGGGGAGGAAGGGGGGGAGGATGGGGGAGAGGATGGGGGAGGATGGGGGAGGATGGGGGGAGGATGGGGGGGAAAGGATGGGGAGGATGGGGGGAAAGGATGGGGGGAGAGGATGGGGAGGATGGGGGGAGGATGGGGGGAAAGGATGGGGGGGAAAATGGGTCACTAGTAACTTCCTCCATCAAAACACCACCATCACCACCACCATTTTACCCTCCCCCCCCAACTTTTCCCCAACTGTACGCGCGCCCTCCCTCCTGCCCTGCCCCTCCACTTCAACTTTTACCCCCTACCTCAACTTTGCCCCCTTCCCTTCCCCTCTCGCCCCCCCCTCTCTTCCCCTCCCCCTCTCCTACCTCGAGATGTGCTGGGGTTGTGATGGGGGAGAGGAGGAGGAGGAGGAGGAGGAGGAGGAGGAGGAGGAGGAGGAGGAGAAATGGTAGGGGGACGAAAAAATAGAGGTTGGGGAGGGGGGAGAAAAAGAGAGATAATGTGATGTAAGATATCTTGGAGCTTGTGGGGTTGCGTGGGGGAGGGTGGCTGGGGAATTGTGGGGGGGGGGGAAGATATTGGATGGAGGGGGGGGTAACAGAAGACGGCGTTAACGAGGTGGGGTGAGGGTGGGGCAGGAGGGGGAGGAGGGGGAGGAGAGAAAGAGGAAGAGAGAGAAAGTGAGAGAAAGAAAAAGAGAGAAAGTGAGAGAAAGAAAAAGAAAAAGAGAAAGAAATAGAAAGAAAAAGTGATAGAGAGAAAAAGAGCAAGATTGAGAAAGAAAGCAGAGAGAGAGAGAGAGAGAGAGAGAGAGAGAGAGAGAGAGAGAGAGAGAGAGAGAGAGAGAGAGAGAGAGAGAGCCAGAAGAGGGACCACTTCACAAGTAAGTGTTCACCACACTTCACACACCATACGATCTGGTGTCTTAGCTTCGTGGGTACAAAGACCTCCTCTCTCCCGGTACACTGGTAAACACACGACCTGTACCGTATGGTACAGACGTACCGTGTGTTTACGGTCGTACCGTATGTTACAGACGTACCGTGTGTTTACGGTCATACCGTATATGTATGGATCATGGTGAGGTGCCTGAGGATTGGCGGAATGCGTGCATAGTGCCATTGTACAAAGGCAAAGGGGATAAGAGTGAGTGCTCAAATTACAGAGGTATAAGTTTGTTGAGTATTCCTGGTAAATTATATGGGAGGGTATTGATTGAGAGGGTGAAGGCATGTACAGAGCATCAGATTGGGGAAGAGCAGTGTGGTTTCAGAAGTGGTAGAGGATGTGTGGATCAGGTGTTTGCTTTGAAGAATGTATGTGAGAAATACTTAGAAAAGCAAATGGATTTGTATGTAGCATTTATGGATCTGGAGAAGGCATATGGTAGAGTTGATAGAGATGCTCTGTGGAAGGTATTAAGAATATATGGTTTGGGAGGAAAGTTGTTAGAAGCAATGACAAGTTTTTCTCGAGGATGTAAGGCATGTGTAAGAGTAGGAAGAGTGGAAAGTGATTGGTTCCCAGTGAATATCGGTCTGCGTCAGGGGTGCGTGATGTCTCCATGGATGTTTAATTTGTTTATGGATGGGGTTGTTAGAGTGGTGAATGTAAGAGTTTTGGAGAGGGGCAAGTGTGCAGTCTGTTGTGGATGAGAGGGCTTGGGAAGTGAGTCAGTTGTTGTTCGCTGATGATACAGCGCTGGTGGCTGATTCGGGTGAGAAACTGCAGAAGCTGGCGACTGAGTTTGGTAAAGTATGTGAAAGAAAGCTGAGAGTAAATGTGAATAAGAGCAAGGTTATTAGGTACAGTAGGGTTGAGTTATAAGTCAATTGGGAGGTGAGTTTGAATGGAGAAAAACTGGAGGAAGTGAAGTGTTCCAGTTATCTGGGAGAGGATGTGGCAGCGGATGGAACCATGGAAGCGGAAGTGAGTCACAGGGTGGGGGAGGGGGCAAAAGTTCTGGAAGCGTTGAAAAATGTGTGGAAGGCGAGAACGTTATCTCGGAAAGCAAAAATGGGTATGTTTGAAGGAATAGTGGTTCCAACAATGTTATATGGTTGTTAGGCGTGGGCTATAGATAGGGTTGTGCGGAGGAGGGTGGATGTGTTGGAATAAGAGAGATGTGTGGTAATAAAAAGAGTGTGGTTGAGAGAGCAGAAGAGGGTGTATTGAAATGGTTTGGTGACATGGAGAGAATGAGTGAGGAAAGATTGACCAAGAAGATAAATGTGTCAGAGGTGGAGGGAACGAGGAGAAGTGGGAGACCAAATTGGAGGTGGAAAGATGGAGTGAAAATAATTTTGAGTGATCGGGGCCTGAACATACAGGAGGGTGAAAGGCGTGCAAGGAATAGAGTTAATTGGAACGATGTGGTATACCGGGGTCAACGTGCTGTCAATGGATTGAACCAGGGCATGTGAAGCGTCTGGGGTAAACCATGGAAAGTTCTGTGGGGCCTGGATGTGGAAAGGGAGCTGTGGTTTCGGTGCATTATTGCATGACAGCTAGAGACTGAGTGTGAACGAATGGGGCCTTTGTTGTATTTTCCTAGCGCTACCCTGCTGGGGGAGGAGGATGCTATTACATGTGTGGTGAGGTGGCTACAAAAATGAATGAAGGCAGCAAGTATGATTATGTACATGTGTATATATGCATATGTCTGTGTATGTATATATATGTATACGTTGAAATGTATAGGTATGTAAATGCGTGTGTGTGGACGTGTATGTATATACATGTGTATGTTTGTGGGTTGGGCCATTCTTTCGTCTGTTTCCTTGCGCTACCTCGCTAACGTGGGAGACAGCAACAAAGTATAATGATAAGAATATATATATATATATATATATATATATATATATATATATATATATATATATATATATATATATATATATATATATATATATATATATATGAATAAAGAATGACAGTGTTTCAAAAGATGGGATTCGTCTATGGGATGTACAGAAGACAAAGAGTGTATCCCCCACCCCTCCTCCTCACCCACTTTCTCCCCCCAAAGAAAGTCCCCTTCTTTCTCCCCTTTCCCCAGTAAAGAAAATCCTCCTTCTTCCCCCTTCCCCTTCCCTCTCTCTCAAATTGGAGTGAAAACTTTCAATGATTTTTTTTCTTTGTGGGAGATTCTAAGCCACTCAGAGATGAGCAGGGGCTGAGCCATCATCCTCGTGACATGGTCTGGGGTAGAGAAAAGGCATCCATCTGGTGAAGTGAAGTTGTAGTGAAGGACAAAGAACACCAGTGACACAGAACACGTTACAAAGACAGCGGGTCAGTGACACAGAACACGTTACAAAGACAGCGGGTCAGTGACACAGAACACGTTACAAAGACAGCGGGTCAGTGACACAGAACCAGTTACAAAGACAGCGGACCATCCAATAACAAAGAACCAGTTACAAAGACAGCGGACTAACCAGAGGCACAGAAACCGTTCCACAGACAGTGGGTCAAGCAGTGACACAGAAGCCGTTCCAAAGAAAGTGGGCCGAACAGGGGCACAGAAAACGTTCCAAAGACAGTGGATCAACCAGAGGCACAGAAACTATTCTAAGACCAGTGGACCAGCCAGTGGCACAGAAAATGTTGCAAAGACAATAGACCAACCAAAGGTCCATGAGAGACGCTCTCCCTTGTTCTGGTGCACAGAGAGAAATCTTTTCCCCTCTCGTCTCTAGCTGCTGCACAGCGAGCATAGACACAGCTTGCCGAGTGTCGCGCCCTCTATAGCACAAAACGCTTAGAAAGTACATATTCTTATTCTTTTTTTTTTGCACATATTCGCCATTTCGCGCTTTAGCGAGGTAGCGCCCAGAACAGAGAACTCAAGCCTTTGAGGGAGAATCCTCACTTGGCTCCCTTCTCTGCTCCTTCTTTCGCATGCCGGCACGGACAAAGCCAGATGATAAACTACTTAAAGACCACGGATCTTTGATGTTAGGGAAAGGGGAAACTTTGAGCTTTGAACTCGTAGAACTTAGAGGAAAAAGTTCATTTCTTTTATGAGCGACTTTGTGTTGTGTGTTGGAGACTGTGCTGCAACACCGAACTGAACGGCGGAAGAACCTTTTACCGAAGGCCAAAACCATCTTCTGGAGCGAAGGTCAAGGGCCAGGTTAAGAGGAGAGCCATCTGCTGGAACGTAGGTCGACGGTACGATCCTAGAGCACGACGGTACGATCCTTGAGCACGACGGTACGATCCTTGAGCACGACGGTACGATCCTTGAGCACGACGGTACGATCCTTGAGCACGACGGTATGATCCTTGAGCACGACGGTACGATGATCCTTGAGCACGACGGTACGATCCTTGAGCACGACGGTACGATGATCCTTGAGCACGACGGTACGATGTTTGAGCACGACGGTATGATCCTGGAGCACGACGGTACGATGTTTGAGCACGACGGTACGATGTTTGAGCGCGACGGTACGATGTTTGAGCACGACGGTACGATGTTTGAGCACGACGGTACGATCCTTGAGCACGACGGTACGATCCTTGAACACGACGGTACGGTGCTTGAGCACGACGGTACGATGATCCTTGAGCACGACGGTACGATGTTTGAGCACGACGGTATGATCCTGGAGCACGACGGTACGATGTTTGAGCACGACGGTACGATGTTTGAGCGCGACGGTACGATGTTTGAGCACGACGGTACGATGTTTGAGCACGACGGTACGATCCTTGAGCACGACGGTACGATCCTTGAACACGACGGTACGATCCTTGAGCACGACGGTACGATCCTTGAACACGACGGTACGATCCTGGAGCACGACGGTATGATCCTTGAGCACGACGGTACGATGATCCTTGAGCACGACGGTACGATGCTTGAGCACGACGGCACGATCCTTGAACACGACGGTACGATCCTGGAGCACGACGGTATGATCCTTGAGCACGACGGTACGATGATCCTTGAGCACGACGGTACGACCCTGGAGCACGACGGTGCGATCCTTCACCCCGACGGTACGATCCTGGAGCACGACGGTACGATGATCCTTGAGCACGACGGTACGATGATCCTTGAGCACGACGGTACGATGTTTGAGCACGACGGTGCGATCCTTCACCCCGACGGTACGATCCTGGAGCACGACGGTACGATGATCCTTGAGCACGACGGTACGACCCTGGAGCACGACGGTGCGATCCTTCACCCCGACGGTACGATCCTGGAGCACGACGGTACGATGATCCTTGAGCACGACGGTACGATGATCCTTGAGCACGACGGTACGATGTTTGAGCACGACGGTGCGATCCTTCACCCCGACGGTACGATCCTGGAGCACGACGGTAGGACCCTTGAGCATGACGGTACGAACCTTGAGCAAGAAGGTACGACCCTTGAGCACGACGGTACGACCCTTGAACATGACGGTACGAACCTTGAGCAAGAAGGTACGACCCTTGAGCACGAAGGTACGACCCTTGAGCACGACGGTACGACCCTTGAGCAAGAAGGTACGACCCTTGAGCACGACGGTACGATCCTTGAGCACGACGGTACGACCCTTGAACATGACGGTACGAACCTTGAGCAAGAAGGTACGACCCTTGAGCACGACGGTACGACCCTTGAGCAAGAAGGTACGACCCTTGAGCACGACTGTATGATCCTTGAGCACGACGGTACGACCCTTGAACATGACGGTACGAACCTTGAGCAAGAAGGTACGACCCTTGAGCACGACGGTACGACCCTTGAGCACGACGGTACGACCCTTGAGCACGACGGTATGATCCTTGAGCACGACGGTACGACCCTTGAGCAAGAAGGTACGACCCTTGAGCACGACGGTACGATCCTGGAGCACGACTGTATGATCCTTGAGCACGACGGTACGACCCTTGAACATGACGGTACGAACCTTGAGCAAGAAGGTACGACCCTTGAGCACGACGGTACGACCCTTGAGCACGACGGTACGATCCTGGAGCACGACGGTACGATCCTGGAGCACGACGGTACGATCCTGGAGCACGACGGTACGATCCTGGAGCACGACGGTACGATCCTGGAGCACGATGGTACGACCCTGGAGCACGACGGTACGATGCTTGAGCACGACGGTACGATCCTGGAGCACGACGGTACGATCCTTCACCCTGACGGTACGATCCTGGAGTACGAAGGTACGATCCTTGAGCACGACGGTACGATGATCCTTGAGCACGACGGTACGATCCTTGAGCACGACGGTACGGTGCTTGAGCACGACGGTACGATCCTGGAGCACGATGGTACGACCCTGGAGCACGACGGTACGATCCTTCACCCTGACGGTACGATCCTGGAGTACGAAGGTACGATCCTTGAGCACGACGGTACGATGATCCTTGAGCACGACGGTACGATGTTTGAGCACGACGGTACGATCCTGGAGCACGACGGTACGATGATCCTTGAGCACGACGGTACGATCCTGGAGCACGACTGTATGATCCTTGAGCACGACGGTACGACCCTTGAGCACGACGGTACGATGATCCTTGAGCACGACGGTACGATCCTGGAGCACGACTGTATGATCCTTGAGCACGACGGTACGACCCTTGAACATGACGGTACGAACCTTGAGCAAGAAGGTACGATCCTTGAGCACGAAGGTACGACCCTTGAGCACGACGGTACGACCCTTGAGCAAGAAGGTACGACCCTTGAGCACGACGGTACGATCCTTGAGCACGACGGTACGACCCTTGAGCAAGAAGGTACGACCCTTGAGCACGACGGTACGATCCTTGAGCACGACGGTACGACCCTTGAGCAAGAAGGTACGACCCTTGAGCACGAAGGTACGACCCTTGAGCACGATGGTATACGACCCTTGAACTCCAAGGTACGACCCTTGAGCACGACGGTATACGACCCTTGAACTCCATGGTACGACCCTTGAGCATGACGGTATACGACCCTTGAACTCCACAGTACGACCCTTGAGCACGACGGTATACAACCCTTGAACACCACGGTACGACCCTTGAGCACGACGGTATACGACCCTTGAACTCCACGGTACGACCCTTGAGCACGACGGTACACGACCCTTGAGCACGACGGTAAACGACCCTTGAACTCCACGGTACGACCCTTGAGCACGACGGTATACAACCCTTGAACACCACGGTACGACCCTTGAGCACGACGGTATACGACCCTTGAACTCCACGGTACGACCCTTGAGCACGAAGGTACGACCCCTGGATATGATGGGGTGAAGTTTGACCCAAACCCGTGTGAGGGTCGTGTCGAAACATACCAGGCCATCATATGCCAGACTCGAACCGGTACGCTTTGCTCGCTCCCTTCCATCCCCTGGCTTAATGCACATGACCCCCCCCCCCCTCCCCCCCCCTAGACTCGGCCAGAGTTGCCCGGGGGGGGAGGGGAGGGGAGGGGGGAAGGATCTCTTGCCCTACATGCAGAGGGGCGCGCGCGAGCGCGCGCATGGGGGGGGGGGGGGGGAAGGGGGGATACCTTCAGCTATCTGACATTCCAAAAAAGTTTATCCCACTCCAGACGAATTGGGCGAGAGAGAGAGAGAGAGAGAGAGAGAGAGAGAGAGAGAGAGAGAGAGAGAGAGAGAGAGAGAGAGAGAGAATGAGAGAGAGAATGAGAGAGAGAGAGAGAGACTGTTACACAGAGTTACAGAGACTACACAGACCCTAATTCTCTATGCGAAGTGGTCTGAGAGAGAGAGAGAGAGAGAGAGAGAGAGAGAGAGAGAGAGAGAGAGAGAGAGAGAGAGAGAGAGAGAGAGACTGTTACACAGAGTTACAGAGACTACACAGACCCTGCTTCTCTATGCGAGGTTGTCTGAGAGAGAGAGAGAGAGAGAGAGAGAGAGAGAGAGAGAGAGAGAGAGAGAGAGAGAGAGAGAGAGAGAGAGAGAATGAGAGAGAGAGACTGTTACACAGAGTTACAGAGACTACACAGACCCTGCTTCTCTATGCGAGGTTGTCTGAGAGAGAGAGAGAGAGAGAGAGAGAGAGAGAGAGAGAGAGAGAGAGAGAGAGAGAGAGAGAGAGAGAATGAGAGAGAGAATGAGAGAGAGAGAGAGAGAGAGAGAGAGAGAGAGAGAGAGAGAGAGACTGTTACACAGAGTTACAGAGACTACACAGACCCTGCTTCTCTATGCGAGGTTGTCTGAGAGAGAGAGAGAGAGAGAGAGAGAGAGAGAGAGAGAGAGAGAGAGAGAGAATGAGAGAGAGAATGAGAGAGAGAGAGAGAGACTGTTACACAGAGTTACAGAGACTACACAGACCCTAATTCTCTATGCGAAGTGGTCTGAGAGAGAGAGAGAGAGAGAGAGAGAGAGAGAGAGAGAGAGAGAGAGAGAGAGAGAGAGAGAGAGAGACTGTTACACAGAGTTACAGAGACTACACAGACCCTGCTTCTCTATGCGAGGTTGTCTGAGAGAGAGAGAGAGAGAGAGAGAGAGAGAGAGAGAGAGAGAATGAGAGAGAGAGACTGTTACACAGAGTTACAGAGACTACACAGACCCTGCTTCTCTATGCGAGGTTGTCTGAGAGAGAGAGAGAGAGAGAGAGAGAGAGAGAGAGAGAGAGAGAGAGAGAGAGAGAGAGAGAATGAGAGAGAGAATGAGAGAGAGAGAGAGAGAGAGAGAGAGAGAGAGAGACTGTTACACAGAGTTACAGAGACTACACAGACCCTGCTTCTCTATGCGAGGTTGTCTGAGAGAGAGAGAGAGAGAGAGAGAGAGAGAGAGAGAGAGAGAGAGAGAGAGAGAGAGAATGAGAGAGAGAATGAGAGAGAGAGAGAGAGAGAGAGAGAGAGAGAGAGAGAGAGAGAGAGAGAGAGAGAGAGAGAGAGAGAGAGAGAGAGAGAGACTGTTACACAGAGTTACAGAGACTACACAGACCCTGCTTCTCTATGCGAGGTTGTCTGAGAGAGAGAGAGAGAGAGAGAGAGAGAGAGAGAGAGAGAGAGAGAATGAGAGAGAGAATGAGAGAGAGAATGAGAGAGACTGTTACACAGAGTTACAGAGACTACACAGACCCTGCTTCTCTATGCGAGGTGGTTTGAGAGAGAGAAAAAAGAGAGAAAGAGAGAGAGAGAGAGAGAGAGAGAGAGAGAGAGAGAGAGAGAGAGAGAGAGAGAGAGAGAGAGAGGTGGTGGTGATGGTGGAGGAGGAGGTCAGGCGATCACAGTAAAAAGCTTAAACTCTCAGCATATTTTCAGCAGCCAGCTTAAGTTACTGTACAATGATCAAGATCTGTTCTGACACCCCAACCTCTCTCTCCTGCCAAGCTAAGAGTTAACTTAATAACATGCTGAGCTCTCTCTCTCTCTCTCTCTCTTGCTCTCTTTTTTCTCTCTCTTAGACCACCTCGCATAGAGGATTGGGGTCTGTGTCGTCTGTGTGTCTATGTAACTCTGAGTAAAAATCTCTCTCTCTCTCTCTCTCTCTCTCTCTCTCTCTCTCTCTCTCTCTCTCTCTCTCTCTCATCTCCAGCCTCAAAAAAAAAAAAGTGAAGAAAATGGCCAAAATCGATTCAGCCATGTGCCCCTCTATGTAACGCCCTCCCTCTCTCTATATATATTTGGCGAATGTATTCGAAAACATGACCAGTTCAGCGGGGCAGGTGTGAAGCCAGACCAAAATGCAAGTTAGTGTACTTAAGTAAGACTACATTAGAAATGGATCCTAAACTGTAATTATAACATTAAGGAAATAAAAGTAGTCTAAATTCCTTCATTAAGGGAATTTCGTTCTGCTTCTCAAAGAATAGAGGAAGGTGAGTGGTTCCAGGCGGAGCTGGGTCTGCGACAGGGGTGTGTGCGATGCCACCATGGCTGTCTAATCTGTTTATGGATAGATTGGAAAGGGAGGTGAATGCGTGAGGTTTGGAGAAGAACGCGAGTTTGTTAGGCTTTCGAGGGTGGATGGGCCTGGTCGACCAGTCACGTATGTTGTTTGCTGATGACACAGCACCGGTGGCAAGTTCGAGGGAGAAACTGTAGAAGATGGTGTCTGAGTTTGGGTGAGTGGGTGAAAGGAGGAAGCTACGAGAGCCAATGTGAATATGAGCGAGGGTTATCAGGTCTAGGAGCCAAAAGGAAAGAGATGAACTGGAGAACGAGTCTGACTGGAAAGAACCTGGGTGAACTGGAATGTTTTGGATAACCTGCGAGTGGCCATGGCGGAGAGTGGAACCATGGAAGTCGAGGTGGGCCATAGGGTGGGTGAGGGGGCTTGACGAACCTCTGGGGGTAAAAGTACCTCTCCTTGATGAACGTCTGGGGGTAAAAGTACCTCTCCTTGACGAACCTCTGGGGGCAAAAGTACCTCTCCTTGATGAACCTCTGGGGGCAAAAGTACCTCTCCTTGATGAACCTCTGGGGGTATAAGTACCGCTCCTTGACGAACCTCTGGGGGTAAAAGTACCTCACCTTGAAGAACCTCTGGGGGCAAAAGTACCTCTCCTTGACGAACCTCTGGGGGCAAAAGTACCTCTCCTTGATGATTGTCTGGGGGTAAAAGTACCTCACCTTGACGAACCTCTGGGGGTAAAAGTACCTCACCTTGACGAACCTCTGGGGGCAAAAGTACCTCTCCTTGACGAACGTCTGGGGGTAAAAGTACCTCTCCTTGATGAACGTCTGGGGGTAAAAGTACCTCACCTTGACGAACCTCTGGGGGCAAAAGTACCTCTCCTTGATGAACCTCTGGGGGTAAAAGTACCTCTCCTTGACGAACCTCTGGGGGAGCAAAAGCGTACGTTTAACCTGCTTCAAACAAGGGAATAGGACTCCTGTGCTTCGACGATGAGGGAGGGCGGCGGCAAAAACGTGAAGTCGTCCTCTGATGACGAAGGACGAAGACTCCAGCTGTGCTGATCGAGACACTGAGCTTTATTGGTCGAGATCAGATTGGATGGAAGTGGAGTGGCCCCCCCCCCTTGTTCAGTTCAAACCTTTATGGTGTTCCGGAGTTTCATCTCGTGAGTGGCCATGGCGTCATCAAGGTGGGAAGTAAAAGTTCGTCTCTTTGGCTCAGTCTGCCTAGGTCAAGCTGCCTTCAAGGAGATTAGAATATCAGGGTGTGTGTGTGTGTGTGTGTGTGTGTGTGTGTGTGTGTGTGTGTGTGTGTGTGTGTGTGTGTGTGTGAAGAAGAAGAAGAAGAAGAAGAAGAAGAAGAAGAAGAAGAAGAAGAAGAAGAAGAAGAAGAAGAAAAAAGGAGGAGTAGAAGGAGGAGGAGAAGAAGAAGAATAAGGAGGAGGAGGAGGAGAGGAGGAGGAGGAAGGGGAAGAGGAAGAGGAGGAGGAGGAGGAGGAGGAGGAGGAGGAAGAGAAGGAGGAGGAGGAGGAGGAGGAGGAGGAGGAGGAGGAGGAGGAGGAGGAAGAGGAAGAGGAAGAGGAGGAGGAGGAGGAGGAGGAGCACCGCTGGCCTAGCCACATCTGGTGGGGTTCGAGTGGTGGAGCGGTAAGGTGACGGAGGGAGAAGGAGGACACACCCACTGCTGTAATGTTTGCCAAGTTCTCCACACTGTCCCGCGCCTTCACACGCCCTGGCCGCCGCTCCCCTCAATGAAGGGGTTGAGGGAAGGGGCGCTCCCCTCAATGAGGGGAGCGCCCCTCAGCTGGCTATATCCCCCCCCCTTCCCCCCCAAAAGGAAAAGACCTCCTTCCCCCAAAAAGTCAAACTGAAGGAGGACCTTAAATTATCAGACACAAGAATTAGAGGACGTAACCCTCTCATCTCAAAGACCAAACTATACCTTTCCACTAAGTTAAGAGAAACGCTGTTGGGAGGAAAAGAAAGAAAAAAAAAAAAGAGAGAAAAAACAAAATAAAACGGCCAAATGCCTTTGGGGTCAAAGGCCATGCCTTCAAAAGCCCTTTATCAAACAAGAAGGAGAGGAAGAAGGAGGAAGAAGGAGGAGGGTGGGTGAAGGAGGAGGAGGAAGCTACATCAATAGCCATGTCGGACAGAAGGACGTGGATGACGGAGACGTCCCAAGGGGGGGGGGGGGTCAATGGGAGGGGGGTGAAGGGGGGGGGGACAAAGGCAATCCCACCCCCCCTTCTCTCTCTCTCTCTCTCTCTCTCTCTCTCTCTCTCTCTCTCTCTCTCTCTCTCTCTCTCTCTCTCTCTGTGATCCTTCCCTCGGGTTTCATGGGAGAGGGGCCCACAGGTCAATTGGTGGAGGATCCTCACCAGCTATTCCACATTTCTGACCACCCCCCAGAGAGCTCTAAACACACACACACACACACACACACACACACACACACACACACATACCTAAATCTCCAGTACCTGACTCATGTACAAGGACCTGATCAGCTGGGCTGGAGGTGGAGCAGGACCTGACCAGCTGGGCTGGAGGTGGAGCAGGACCTGACCAGCTGGGCTGGAGGTGGAGCAGGACCTGATCAGCTGGGCTGGAGGTGGAGCAGGACCTGACCAGCTGGGCTGGAGGTGGAGCAAGACCTGACCAGCTGGGCTGGAGGTGGAGCAGGACCTGACCAGCTGGGCTGGAGGTGGAGCAGGACCTGACCAGCTGGGCTGGAGGTGGAGCAGGACCTGAGCAGCTGGGCTGGAGGTGGTGCAGGACCTGACCAGCTGGACTGGAGGTGGAGCAGGACCTGACCAGCTGGGCTGGAGGTGGTGCAGGACCAGACCAGCTGGGCTGGGGTGGAGCAGGACCTGACCAGCTGGGCTGGAGGTGGAGCAAGACCTGACCAGCTGGGCTGGAGGTGGAGCAGGACCTGACCAGCTGGGCTGGAGGTGGAGCAGGACCTGACCAGCTGGGCTGGAGGTGGAGCAGGACCTGACCAGCTGGGCTGGAGGTGGAGCAGGACCAGACCAGCTGGGCTGGAGGTGGAGCAGGACCTGACCAGCTGGGCTGGAGGTGGAGCAGGACCAGACCAGCTGGGCTGGAGGTGGAGCAGGATAAGTGCGCCAGATAAGCTCACCAGATAAGCTCACCAGATAAGCTCACCAGATAAGCTCACCAGATAAGCTCGCCAGATAAGCTCACCAGATAAGCTCACCAGATAAGCTCACCAGATAAGCTCGCCAGATAAGCTCACCAGATAAGCTCACCAGATAAGCTCACCAGATAAGCTCACCAGATAAGCTCACCAGATAAGCTCACCAGATAAGCTCACCAGATAAGCTCGCCAGATAAGCTCGTCAGATAAGCTCACCAGATAAGCTCGCCAGATAAGCTCACCAGATAAGCTCACCAGATAAGCTCGCCAGATAAGCTCACCAGATAAGCTCGCCAGATAAGCTCGCCAGATAAGCTCGCCAGATAAGCTCGCCAGATAAGCTCACCAGATAAGCTCGCCAGATAAGCTCACCAGATAAGCTCACCAGATAAGCTCACCAGATAAGCTCGCCAGATAAGCTCACCAGATAAGCTCGCCAGATAAGCACGCCAGATAAGCTCACCAGATAAGCTCACCAGATAAGCTCGCCAGATAAGCTCGCCAGATAAGCTCACCAGATAAGCTCACCAGATAAGCTCGCCAGATAAGCTCGTCAGATAAGCTCGCCAGATAAGCTCGTCAGATAAGCTCACCAGATAAGCTCGCCAGATAAGCTCGCCAGATAAGCTCGTCAGATAAGCTCGCCAGATAAGCTCGCCAGATAAGCTCGCCAGATAAGCTCGTCAGATAAGCTCACCAGATAAGCTCACCAGATAAGCTCGCCAGATAAGCTCGTCAGATAAGCTCACCAGATAAGCTCGCCAGATAAGCTCGCCAGATAAGCTCGTCAGATAAGCTCGCCAGATAAGCTCACCAGATAAGCTCACCAGATAAGCTCACCAGATAAGCTCGCCAGATAAGCTCGCCAGATAAGCTCACCAGATAAGCTCACCAGATAAGCTCGCCAGATAAGCTCGCCAGATAAGCTCGTCAGATAAGCTCACCAGATAAGCTCACCAGATAAGCTCGCCAGATAAGCTCGTCAGATAAGCTCGCCAGATAAGCTCACCAGATAAGCTCACCAGATAAGCTCACCAGATAAGCTCGCCAGATAAGCTCACCAGATAAGCTCACCAGATAAGCTCGCCAGATAAGCTCACCAGATAAGCTCACCAGATAAGCTCGCCAGATAAGCTCACCAGATAAGCTCGCCAGATAAGCTCACCAGATAAGCTCACCAGATAAGCTCGCCAGATAAGCTCACCAGATAAGCTCGCCAGATAAGCACGCCAGATAAGCTCACCAGATAAGCTCGCCAGATAAGCTCACCAGATAAGCTCACCAGATAAGCTCGCCAGATAAGCTCGCCAGATAAGCTCGCCAGATAAGCACGCCAGATAAGCTCACCAGATAAGCTCGCCAGATAAGCTCGCCAGATAAGCTCACCAGATAAGCTCGCCAGATAAGCTCACCAGATAAGCTCGCCAGATAAGCACGCCAGATAAGCTCACCAGATAAGCTCACCAGATAAGCTCACCAGATAAGCTCGCCAGATAAGCACGCCAGATAAGCTCGCCAGATAAGCTCAAGATCAAATCACTCTCCATGAAATGTACTTGTTTACCAAATGACGTCCTAGCTTCGTCTCTTCGTTGTATATCAACTGACTGTTATATTTCTCTCTTGTGTCTCCCCTGATGATGTGATTATGACACGAAAGTGCACTTGGGAACTTATAGTGTTTTATTTTCCCCCATGGACTCATAGGAGAGAAAGAATTCCACCTCGTTATTCCCGGCGTGTCGTAGAAGGCGACTAAAGGGGCTGGAGCACGGGGCTAGAAACCCTCTCCTCCTTGTATTTCAATTTCTACAAGAGGAAACAGAAGGTTCAGATTGGGGTGTCTGAATTGGTGTGGATGTAACCAAGATGAGAAAAAAGGAGAGATAGGTAGTATGTTTGAGGAAAGGAACCTGGATGTTTTGGCTCTGAGTGAAACGAAGCTCAAGGGTAAAGGGGAAGAGTGGTTTAGGAATGTCTTAGGAGTAAAGTCAGGGGTTGGTGAGAAGACAAGAGTTAAGGAAGGGGTAGCACTATTCCTGAAACATGAGTTCTGGGAGTGTGTGATAGAGGGTAGGGAAGTAAATTCTAGATTGATGTGGGTAAAACTGTAAGTGAATGGAGAGAGCTGGGTGATTATTGTTGCCTATGCACCTGGTCATGAGAAGAAAGATCATGAGAGGCAAGTGTTTTGGGAGCAGCTGAGTGAGTGTTAGCAGTTTTGATGCACAAGACCGAGTTATAGTATGAGTGATTTAAATGCAAAGGTGAGTAACGTGGCAGCTGAGGGTATAATTGGTGCGTATGGGGCATTTAGTGTTATGAATGGAAATAGTAAAGATCTTGTGAAGTTGTGTCCTGAAAAAAATTTGGTGATTGGGAATAACTGGTATAAGTATGTGAGTGGGAAAGGTGGTCAACGGGCATTGTTGAATTATTATGCATTGATTTATAGGCGTGTAATAGAAAGACTTTTGGATGTTAATGTGCTGAGAGGAGCAGCTGGAGGGATGTGTGATCACCATTTTGTGGAGGTGAAGGTGAAGCTTTGTAGAGGCTTTCAAAAAAGAAGAGAAAATATCAGGGAGAAGAGAGTGGTGAGAGTAAGTGAGCTTGGAAAGGGGACTTATGTGAGGAAGTACCAGGAGAGATGAGTGCACAATGGAAATAGTTGAGAGCAAGTGAAGTAAGGAGAGTGAGGGGAGGAATGGAATGTATTTAGGGAAGCAGCGAAGGCATGTGTAGAAGATGCTTGTGGCATGAGAAAGGTGGGAAGTGGGCAGGTTAGAAAGGATAGTGAGTGGTGGGATGAAAAAGTAAAGTTGTTAGAGTAAAAGATAAGAGAGGTGTTTGGGTGGTACTTACAAGGAAGGAGTGCAAAAGATTAGGAAATGTATAAGAGAAAGTGGGAAGAGGTCAAGAAGAGGGAGCAGGGGTTGAAAAAGAGGGCAAATGAGAGTTTGGGTGAGAGAGTACCATTAAGTTTGAGGGAGGAAAAAAAAGATGGTTTGGAAGGAGGTAAATAACGTGCGTAGGACAAGAGAACAAATGGATTCATCAGTGAAAGGGGCAAAAGGGGAAGTGATAACAGGTAGTGATGAAATGAGGAGGAAATGCAGTGAGTATTTACAATGACTGTTAAATGTGTTTGATGACAGAGTGGATGACGGATGGTGTTTTGGTTGTGGTGGTGTGCAAAATGAGAGAACCAGGGAGTGTGGTTAGTGAAGACAGAAGAAGTGGTGAAAGTCTTGCGGAAGATGAAATGAGGCAAGGCGGCGGGAGTTGATGACATTGCAGTTGAATTTATTAAGAAAGGGGTCTCTGTGTTGTTGACTGGTTGGTGAGGATATTTAATGTATGTATGGTTCATGGTGAAGTGCGAGGATTGGCGGAATGCGTGCATAGTGCCATTGTACAAAGGCAAAGGGGATAAAAGTGAGTGCTCAAATTACAGAGGTATAAGTTTGTTGAGTATTCCTGGTAAATTATATGGGAGGGTATTGATTGAGAGGGTGAAGGCATGTACAGAGCATCAGATTGGG
>NC_092240.1:47382558-47420058 GCF_036320965.1 Panulirus ornatus | reverse complement strand
ACAGTACGACCCTGGAACACAACAGTACGACCCTGGAACACAAGAGTACGACCCTGGAACACAAGAGTACGACCCCCAAGGCAGTGATGGCATGGCCTTTAACCTATCCCTTAATGGTAAAGTGAAATGCTAAGCTCACGCTATTCAAAGGGCAGTAGTACCATCGTATTGACGCGTCGTGCCATCGTACGTAGTGGATCAAGGACGCCTTACTGCCATCGTACGTAGTGGATCAAGGACGCCTCACTGCCATCGTAGTGGATCAAGGACGCCTTACTGCCATCGTAGTGGATCAAGGACGCCTCACTGCCATCGTAGTGGATCAAGGACGCCTTACCGCCATCGTACTTAGTGGACCAAGGACGCCTCACTGCCATCGTACGTAGTGGACCAAGGACGCCTCACCGCCGTCGTACGTAGTGGATCAAGGACGCCTCACTGCCATCGTAGTGGATCAAGGACGCCTCACTGCCATCGTAGTGGATCAAGGACGTCTTACTGCCATCGTAGTGGACCAAGGACGCCTCACTGCCATCGTAGTGGATCAAGGAAGTCTTACTGCCATCGTAGTGGATCAAGGACGCCTCACCGCCATCGTAGTGGATCAAGGACGCCTCACTGCCATCGTAGTGGATCAAGGACGCCTCACTGCCATCGTAGTGGATCAAGGACGCCTCACTGCCATCGTAGTGGATCAAGGACGTCTTACTGCCATCGTAGTGGATCAAGGACGTCTTACTGCCATCGTAGTGGATCAAGGACGTCTTACTGCCATCGTAGTGGATCAAGGACGCCTCACCGCCATCGTAGTGGATCAAGGACGCCTCACTGCCATCGTAGTGGATCAAGGACGCCTCACTGCCATCGTAGTGGATCAAGGACGTCTTACTGCCATCGTAGTGGATCAAGGACGTCTTACTGCCATCGTAGTGGACCAAGGACGCCTCACAGCCATCGTACTTAAAGGACCAAGGACGTCTTACTGCCATCTTACTTTGTGGATCAAGGACGTCTTACTGCCATTGTACTTAGTGGACCAAGGACGCCTCACCGCCATCGTACTTAGTGGACCAAAGACGTCTTACTCCCATCGTACTTAGTGGACCAAGGACGTCTCACTGCCATCGTACTTAGTGGACCAAAGACGTCTTACTCCCATCGTACTTAGTGGACCAAGGACGCCTCACCGCCATCGTACTTAGTGGACCAAAGACGTCTTACTCCCATCGTACTTAGTGGACCAAGGACGCCTCACTGCCATCTTACTTTGTGGATCAAGAACGTCTCACTGCCATTGTACTTAGTGGACCAAGGACGTCTCACTGCCAACGTACTTAGTGGACCAAGGACGTCTCACTGCCATCGTACTTAGTGGACCAAGGACGCCTCACTGCCATCTTACTTTGTGGATCAAGAACGTCTTACTGCCATTGTACTTAGTGGACCAAGGACGCCTCTGCCATTGTACTTAGTGGACCAAGGACGTCTCACTGCCATGGTACTTAAAGGACCCCTTACTGCCATCGTACTTTGTGGACCAAGGACGCCTTACGGACGCTGTAGAGGCTTTCTGGTCTCAAGCTCAAGGACTTAAGAAACTTCCCAAATGACATTGTAGCCCAACCCTTTTCCATAAAGTTCTAGTGTGAGATATTGACAGTCCCTAAATGATGTAGGTCTTCATGGAGACGTCTCTCTTGTGCCTCCAGCAAAGAGGGCTTTCCAGGAGTGTCTTCCATCGTGTGCCATCCAGGCACCACCAGGTGCGTGGTAAGAGTTCCAGAGACTCTGTGTTGTCTCTCAAAAATCGCCTTTTCACTTGCCCTCGGAAACTCAGCTCAGAAGAACACACAAGGGAGGAGAACGTGTAGGTGGGGGTGTTCAAAAGGGTGGGGGGGACTGTGGATGAAGAGATGGGTCATATCCTGGAAGGAGCGTGTGACGTATGCCTCTGGTACGTTCCAGAGATAACCCAACCCTTTCTGGAATGCCTTCGTATACACCCTAACCTCTGGAGTGCCTTGGAAGAGACGTCTGGCAGAGGCGGGCGGGTTCCATGAGGCTCCTCCAGGCAAAACGTATTAGAATAAACAGCTTTCATGGAAGGTAGGTGTGTGTGTGTGTGTGTGTGTGTGTGTGTGTGTGTGTGTGTGTGTGTGTGTGTGTGTGTGTGTGTGTGTGTGTGATAGAAGGGCATTCCAGAGACGTGCGACAAGGACATCGCGAGAGTGTCTTCGACGCTGAAACCGTCCAAAGGGTTTCTTTCATTCTCCTTTGTCTCTTTCGAAGAACTGGACCCCGATTCCAGTACGAAGCTAATGATATTTTCGGGATCCCTGTCCCTCAAATGCGGGTCAGCAATATCTTCCAGTAACTCTTTGCAGAACCACGGAACGATTAGCATATTCCATGAATAAATTCGGGTAGTTCCTGTTAGAAATTAATTCAGGAAAATAGTGAGAGAGAGAAGAGAGAGAGAGAGAGAGAGAGAGAGAGAGAGAGAGAGAGAGAGAGAGAGAGAGAGAGAGAGAGAGAGAGAGAGAAGAGAGAGAAGAGAGAGAGAGAGAGATAACAAGGGGTGTACCATCCTCTGTCCTCCAGCTATGATAGTCTGGAAGGCCAGCCTTCAGCAGAGTTTAACCCTTTCAAAAAAAGAAAAAAAAATGTGGAAGGCTTCAGTCACAAACAGAAGTCCACATCAAGGCCGGCCCTTGATTTAAATACATAGAGAGAATCATGCAACGGAAAAAAAAGAAAAGACAAGGGAAAGTATTTACGATTTTTTTTTTTTTGAAAAAACTGTCTTTTGAAATATGCCAGGTCATAGCCATTGGGGGAAACATGAGAAGGTAGAAAGTTCCAAAGCTTAGAGGTGTAGGGAAAGTAGTAGGTATCAAAACGGCCCACCCTTGAGTTGCTGATGGCCACACAGTAATCATGTGACGCAGCAGCAACTTGCCGAGTATTGCGTGGTCTAGCTAGTGGTGGGGGGCACACAGGCAGCCAGCTCTCGGGAGCAAAAAACAAAGTAATATCTATAGAAGAGGGAAAGTGAACCAACATTGGGACGTAGGGCAAGGGGGTCAAGTTTGAAAGTTAGCCTGGGAGAGTTCACAAGGTGGACCGCTTTCGACTCAACTCTGTCATGTAAGAACGCAGAGCCAGAACCACCCCAGATGTGAGAGCAGTACTCCATACAAGGACGAATCAATCCCTTGTATAAACGAAGCAATTGTGCAGATGAGATGAACTTTCGACATGTAAACACCCAGTTTCTCAGAGGCAGACTAAGCTATTCTCGTCATGTGGGGTTTCCAAGAAAGAGTGGATATGTTACAGTAATACCAAGTATGTTCATTGAGTCAAGAGGTGGAATTACAGGACCGTAAACGGAGAGAGGAAAGCTGAGAGGATTTTCAGTATAGAGATGGGTTGAAATTGGATCTTGGAAGCATTAAACTTTACAAGATTTTGTGTACCCCACTAACTTGCCCAAGTCTGAGTTTATTGAGGAAGCTGTGTCAAGACGAGATACAGATCGAGTGAGAGAAGATGAATGGATGAATGAAGTGTTGAATCGTCAGCGTATGAGTGCATCTGAGTATTTGTGGAGGAGAGGAAATCGTTGAAAAAAAAAAAAAAGTGTAGGGGACGAGTTAGAACCTTGAGAGGCTGACCCATCAACAACCAAGGAGATAGATCGGCCAGAGAGGAAGCTAGATATGAAGGAGCAAAGTGAGGGAGGGAAGCCAGAAGAGTGTGCTCAGAGATGCCACATCTTGTAAAAAGCTTTGGATATGCCATGAGGAACTACACATGACTCCACAAAATCTTTCAGGGATGATGACCAGACATTAGTAAGATAGGAAAGAATATCACCAGTGGATCTCGCCTTACGGAAGCCATACTGGTGATCAGAGAGAAGACTGTGATTTTCTAGGTATTTAAGGTTGTAGGAGTTGAAGATGGATTCAAAGACTTTGGAAATGGTAGATGTTAAAGCAACAGGACGATAGTTGTAGGGTCAGAACGGTAACCCTTCTTAGGGATGGGATGTATCAACACCTGCTTCCGAGGAGAGGGAAGAGTTTGGGTTTTTACACAGAAATGGAATAGACGAGCAAGCCCAGGTGCAGGTTCAGAGGAACACACCCCTTCAGTACACGGGGATGGATGCCATCAGGACCATAAGCCTTGCTTGTGTCCAGAGAGAGAAGCGCTTTTCAGACAGTCCGAAAAGAGATTACGTGAAGAGGGGGTGAAGGAATGTTAGAGTCATCCAAGGTGGAGTCAGAGAAGAAACGGGAACCGAAGAGAGTCGCTCTGTCTACGGAAGAGACAGCTATAGTACCGTCAGAACGGAAAAGCGAAGGGAAGGTAGAGTGACAGAAGTTGTTAGCGACGCCCTTAGCTAAAGACCAGAAAGACCCATCAGTGGATGACGAGGAGAGGTTATCGCATTTCTTTCGAATAAAGGGACGCTTCGCCTCACGGATAACGCCCTTGCAGCGATGACGGGCAGTCATAAAAGTTGAATGAGGAGCCAGAGGAAGGAGAGTTTTTTCCAAGCTTGATCCCTTGCCCTGAGTGGCCTCAGAACAGGAACGGTTGGAACCATGGATTGGAGGAAGAGGTCGTCTTGGAGGAAGAGGAGATGAATGCTTCCTTCCATTCCCTTAAGAATAACCTCTGCTATGAGTTTGGTGGAGACAGGAGCATCACCACACAAGAGACAGTAATTTACCCAAGACAGAAAAGAAGTTACGTAAGTTATTCCAGGCAGCATAGTTGAGGTATCAGTATTGACGCTTAGAAGGAGCAACTGGAGGGGGAGGTGCCGTTCAAATAGATACAATTTATGAGAGTGTGATCAGATGAACCAGTTGGGGGCGAGATTGTGTACTTACAGCGGGATGGACTAGAGGTGAGAAACAAATCTAGAATATTAGGAGAGTGGTCACAGTGGTCTAAATCAGTAAGAATGGAGAACGTGAGGGCTTCAATCCCTCCACCATCCGTAGGGGAGAAATTCAACCATTCCCTATGGTGAAAGCTGAAATCTCCTAGGTAGAGGATCTCGACTTATGGGTGAGATGATGTCAGAGTCTAATGGCAGGAGGTTTAGATACTCGAAGAAGAATATAAAATGATTTTCAGAATTAGGAGAGCAACAGGCGAAACAGAGGGGAAAGGTGTGGTCGTAAGGAGCCAGACCTTGAGCCACATAGCATTTGAGGTTTGGAGACTCCAGATCCTTGAGGCGTGCAACGCGTGTCTTGGATTCTTTGCAAAAGGACTGAAAAGAAAAGGAAAACCGCTTTCCAGTCTGGTGTGTTTACCAGTCAACACAGCAGCCATGTGGCACAAGAGCAAACCATGAAGTGCATAGGAGCCACATACCAAGACCCCATCCCCTGGCCACTCGTGTCTGTGTGGACAGACCCCTCCATCCCCTGGCCACTAGAGTCTGTGTGGACAGAGACCCCTCCATCCCCTGGCCACCAGTGTCTGTATGGACAGACCCCCATCCCTTGGCCAGCAGTGTCTGTGTGGACAGACCCCTCCATTCCCTGGCTACCAGTGTCTGTGTGGACAGACCCCTCATCCCTGGCCACGCGTGTCTGTGTGGACAGACCCCCCATCCCTTGGCCAGCAGTGTCTGTGTGGACAGACCCCACATCCCTTAGCCACCCGTCTCTGTATGGACAGACCCCACCCTATCCCTTGGCCACCCGTGTCTGTGTACACAAAGCTGATCGCCCTACACGCGAGCCATAAGACTCGGAAGAACTGTATTGTCTCTCTCATCGCGTGGGCTTGATCCACCTCAAGCCTTATGTGGCTGTGTGTGTGTGTGTGTGTGTGTGTGTGTGTGTGTGTGTGTGTGTGTGTGTGTGTGTGTGTGTGTGTGTGTGTGGGCACCTCATCTATGCACCTCATCCACTTTCAACCACTGGCCTGCGACACCATGGGACCAGAAGTGTGAGGTACCTGGTAACTCATACCCTTGTCGTGAACGTGACCCATCACATCTTTCCCCTCCCTCCAAGACTCTATCATGATGGGAACACGGGAGGGGAAATGGGGCGCGTCCCATCCATCTTGCCTTTTGTTACCTCCGGGAGGTTGAGACATGGTAACTGACGCTGAATTTCTACAGTGACCTTTGAGGCTTCCAGAATCAGCTTAAGGTCATCCACAAGCGGGGCGTTCCCTCCCACACCGCCCCACCCCACAGCGGGCGTCCCCCACCCCCACACCGACGCTACCCCATCACCCCACCCTTACAGCGGGGCGTTGCGTCCCCAACCCACATCGACGCTACCCCACACCGCCCCACCCCACAGCGGGCGCGTTCCTCCTCCCCCACCCCTTTCCCACCGACGCCGCCCCCACCTCCACCCCACAGCCGCTCACGAAGACGTCGTCGAAGGGAGGGAGGAGACATCTCTGTCCACTAACCTACCTAACCTAACCTAACCTGACCTGCTTGACGCTGTCTGCGATATTCTTAGCAAACGTTGCTGTGTGTGATGGGTGTCGTGTGTGTGTGTGTAGTGCACGGACGGGCGAAGCCTTACCCCCCCTTGTCTGGTCACCCCTACCCGAGGACGGCCCCCCCCCCTCCTCTCCCTCCTCCTCTCTCTTCACTCTTCTCTCTCTCCTCTCTCTCTCTCTTCTCATTTCTCCGTGTGTTGTGGTGTGCCCGCTCGCTATTTCGCTCCACACCAGCAAAAACACACACACACACACCCCACACACCCACACACACACACACACACACCCCCGCCCTTCCTACACACCATGGTCGGAGGCCTTCCATGGAACCTTGCTCAACCACACCCTCGACCCACCCCCCTTTCAGCCCACCGGACACCACCACATCCCCACCCCACACCACCCCATCTCCACAACCACCCCTCGCCCTCCCCCCCCCACCCACACCGGCACCACCCATCCCCCCAGCCTCACGCCCCCCATCTCTCCAAACGGCCAGCGCCACACCGGCCCCAAACCACTCCCCGAGTTGTACACATAGTTTGGGGTGATTGACGTGCTGTGTTATACGTGCCATTGCGCGCCGACGGGAACCTGTTTTTTTATTTTTTTGGACTGGAGGAGTAGTCTCCCCCCCCTCCTTGGAGGAAACCCCCCCCCCCCCCCACAACCCTGGAGGACGCCTCTTGACACGCTCGAAAAAAAAAAACCCCTCCCCTTTCCTCCTCTTCTCCTTCTCTCTCAACTACAGTATCATTAGATATTTGCAGGGCGGGGAAAAAATGCGTTAGGCCTACTGGCCCATGAGAGGGCGGTCCGTCTCCACTCTCGCCGCCCGCCACCCGCACCCCAGCCGCCACCCGCCACGAGGCTTGAGGACTTTGCACTCACGACCTATACAGACACTCACTCCACTCGTCTGCGACACCTACGTGGCCACAAACCAGTCCTAATTAATGTCTATCACCAAATCGAAACGCATTAGACCCTCGCTGCAATCACCACTGGACTGGCTAGTCTGATATTATCAAAGATCTCCATTTCATTTAGCTATGGCCTTCAGCCTCTCCCCCACGGGAAAGGTTTCTAAACGCCAAGGAAGATGAAGTCGTCTGTGCAAGTCTTGTGCTCGTGTGTGTGTATGTGTGTGTGTGTGTGTGTGTGTGTGTGTGTGTGTGTGTGTGTGACAGACAGAACGTAACCTGGCAATCACCATCAGAGCGTTACGTTACCTCAGACGCCACACCGTCGAGAACGTAAAAGGGGGGTTCGCTAGCATAGAGGTGAAGGGTCGTACCGTCGATGAAGGTCCAGGGTCGTCCCGTCGTGCTCAAAGGGGTCGTACCGTAGACGAGTACAAGGTTCGTAACGTCGTGCTCAAAGGCTTCACTCTAGATGGGGTTCAGGGTCGTACCACTCGTGCTCAAAGGGTCGACGTTCGATGAGGTCTAGGGTCGTCCGTCGTGCTCAAAGGGGTCGTGGCGTAGACGAGTACCAGGTTCGTAACGTCGTGCTCAAGTTCCACTAGATGGGGTTCAGGGTCGTACCTCGTGCTCAAAGGGTCGTACGTTCGATGAGGTCTAGGTCGTCACGTTGTGCTCAAAGGGTCGTACCGTAAACGAGTACCAAGGTTCGTACGTCGTGCTCAAAGGCTTCACTCTAGATGGGGTTCAGGGTCGTCCCGTCGTGCTCAAAGGGTCGTACGTAGACGAGTACCAGGTCGTACCGTCGTGCTCTAGGGTCGTACCGTCGATGAGGTTTAGGGCCGTACCGTCGTGCTCAAAGGGTGTACATTCGTGCTCAAGGGTTCTACCGTCGTGCTCAAAGGGTCTTACCATCGTGCTCAAGGGTCGTACCGTCGATTGAGGTCCGGGGTCGTACCGTCGTGCTCAAAGGGTCGTACCGTCGAGTCGGTGGGGTTTAAGACCATAACACTAGCAGGTAAGTGAACAGTACAGTATTCTGTAAGTACCTGACACGAGAATAGAAGAAACAAACAAAAAAACAGGTCCCTCAGGTCCCCCTTCAAACGAGTTCCCTGCTATCACGTCCCCTCCAAACATGACCACTTCGAACGAGTTCCCTTCAACACGTCCCCCTCAAACATGGCCACTTCGACGAGTTCCCTTTTATCCTCCCCCTCCAAACTTTCACTTCGAACGGTTCCCTTCAACACGTCCCCCTCCAAACATGGCCCCTTCGAACGAGTTCCTTCTTCAGTTTCCCCCCCCAAAATGACCCCTTCGAAAGAGTTCCCCTTTTATAGTCCCCCCAAACATGGCCCTTCGAAGAGTTCTTTTACCGTCCCCCCCCAACCCTGCCACTTCGAAAAGAGTTCCCTTTTATCACGTCCCCCTCAAACATGGCCTTCGAACGAGTTCCCCTTTTATCACGTCCCCCTCCAAACATGGCCACTTCGAACGAGTTTTCCCCTTTTATCACGTCCCCTCCAAAACATGAACACTTGAAAGAGTTCCCTTCATCAGTCCCCCTCCCAAAAATGGCACTTCGAACGAGTTCCCTTTATCACGTCCCCCCCAAAAAAGGCCACTTCGAACGGTTCCCCTTTTATCACGTCCCCCTCCAACATGCACTTCGAAACGAGTTCCCCTTTTTCACGTCCCCCCCCAAAAATGGCACTTCGAACGGTTCCCCTTTTATCACGTCCCCCTCCAACTGACACTTCGAAAGAGTTCCTTCTATCACGTCCCCCCCCAAAAAAATGCACTTTGACGAGTTCCTTCTATACGTCCCCCCCCAAAAAAAAGGCACTTCGTGTGTGTGTGTGTGTGTGTGTGTGTGTGTGTGTGTGTGTGTGTGTGTGTGTGTGTGTGTGTGTGTGTGGGCACCTCATCTATGCACCTCATCCACTTTCAACCACTGGCCTGCGACACCATGGGACCAGAAGTGTGAGGTACCTGGTAACTCATACCCTTGTCGTGAACGTGACCCATCACATCTTTCCCCTCCCTCCAAGACTCTATCATGATGGGAACACGGGAGGGGAAATGGGGCGCGTCCCATCCATCTTGCCTTTTGTTACCTCCGGGAGGTTGAGACATGGTAACATGACGCTGACATTTCTACAGTGACCTTTGAGGCTTCCAGAATCAGCTTAAGGTCATCCCACAGCGGGGCGTTCCCTCCCCACACCGCCCCACCCCACAGCGGGGCGTCCCCACCCCCACACCGACGCTACCCCATCACCCCACCCTACAGCGGGGCGTTGCGTCCCCAACCCCACATCGACGCTACCCCACACCGCCCCACCCCACAGCGGGGCGTTCCTCCTCCCCCACCCCCTTCCCACCGACGCCGCCCCACCTCCACCCCCACAGCCGCTCACGAAGACGTCGTCGAAGGGAAGGGAGAGGAGACATCTCTGTCCAACCTAACCTAACCTAACCTAACCTAACCTGACCTGACTTGACGCTGTCTGCGATATTCAGCCCAAACGTTGTGTGTGTGTGTGTGTGTGTGTGTGTGTGTGTGTGCACGGACGGTCGAAGCCATAACCCCCCCATGTCTGTCACCCCTACACGAGGACGGCCTCCCCCCCCCCCCCCTCTCTCTCTCTCTCTCTCTCTCTCTCTCTCTCTCTCTCTCTCTCTCTCTCTCTCTCCTCATTTCCTCCGTGTGGTTGTGGCGTCGTCGCCCGCTCGCTACGTCGCTCCCCACACCAGCACACACACACACACACACACACACACACACACACACACACACACACACACACGCCCGACCTCCTCACACACCACTGGTCGGAGGCCTTGCCATGGCACCCTTGCTCAACCACACCCTCGACCCACCCTCCCTCCAGCCACACCGGACACCACCACATCGCCCAGCCACACCACCCCATCTACCACAACCACACCCTCGACCCTCCCTCCCTCCAGCCACACCGGACACCACCACATCGCCCAGCCTCACCGCCCCATCTCTACCACAACGGCCAGCGCCACACACGGACCCAAACCATCTACACGAGTTGTACACAATAGCTTTGTGGTGCATTGACTGACTGCTGTGTTATACGTGCCATGTAGCGCGACCGACTGAGGAACCTGTCTTATCACTTGGACTGGAGGAGTAGCTCTCCCTCCTCCTCCTTGGACTGGAGGAGTAGCTCTCCCTCCTCCTCCTTGAGCACGACCACACAACCCTGGAGGACGACTCTTGACCACGCTCGTAAAAAAAAACCCTACCCTCCTCCTCCTTCTCCTTCTCTCTCACAACCTCACAGTATCATTAGATCATTTAGGCATGGCAGGAAAAATGCGTTAGGCCTACTGGCCCATGAGAGGGCGGTCCGTCTCCACTCTCGCCGCCCCGCCACCCGCCACCCACAGCCCGCCACCCGCCACCGAGGCTTGAGGACTTTGCACTCACCGACCTATACAGACACTCACTCCACTCGTCTGCGACACCTACGTGGCCACAAACCAGTCCTAATTAATGTCTATCACCAAATCGAAACGCATTAGACCCTCGCTGCAATCACCACCTGGACTGGCTAGTCTGATATTATCAAAGATCTCCCATTTCATTTAGCTATGGCCTTCAGCCTCTCCCCCACGGGAAAGGTTTCTAACGCCAAGGGAAGATGAAGTCGTCTGTGCAAGTCTTGTGCTCGTGTGTGTGTATGTGTGTGTGTGTGTGTGTGTGTGTGTGTGTGTGTGTGTGTGTGACAGACAGAACGTAACCTGGCAATCACCATCAGAGCGTTACGTTACCTCAGACGCCACACCGTCGAGAACGTAAAAGGGGGGTTCGCTAGCATAGAGGTGAAGGGTCGTACCGTCGATGAAGGTCCAGGGTCGTCCCGTCGTGCTCAAAGGGGTCGTACCGTAGACGAGTACCAAGGTTCGTAACGTCGTGCTCAAAGGCTTCACTCTAGATGGGGTTCAGGGTCGTACCCTCGTGCTCAAAGGGTCGCACGTTCGATGAGGTCTAGGGTCGTCCCGTCGTGCTCAAAGGGGTCGTGGCGTAGACGAGTACCAAGGTTCGTAACGTCGTGCTCAAAGGCTTCACTCTAGATGGGGTTCAGGGTCGTACCCTCGTGCTCAAAGGGTCGTACGTTCGATGAGGTCTAGGGTCGTCCCGTTGTGCTCAAAGGGGTCGTACCGTAAACGAGTACCAAGGTTCGTAACGTCGTGCTCAAAGGCTTCACTCTAGATGGGGTTCAGGGTCGTCCCGTCGTGCTCAAAGGGGTCGTACCGTAGACGAGTACCAAGGTCGTACCGTCGTGCTCAAGGGTCGTACCGTCGATGAGGTTTAGGGCCGTACCGTCGTGCTCAAAGGGTCGTACATTCGTGCTCAAGGGTCCTACCGTCGTGCTCAAAGGGTCGTACCATCGTGCTCAAGGGTCGTACCGTCGATGAGGTCCGGGGTCGTACCGTCGTGCTCAAAGGGTCGTACCGTCGAGTTCGGTGGGGTTAAGACCATAACACTAGCAGGTAAGTGAACAGTACAGTATTCATGTAAGTACCTGACACGAGAATAGAAGAAACAAACAAAAAACAGGTCCCTCAGGTCCCCCTTCAAACGAGTTCCCTGCTATCACGTCCCCCTCCAAACATGACCACTTCGAACGAGTTCCCTTCAAACACGTCCCCCTCCAAACATGGCCACTTCGAACGAGTTCCCTTCTATCACGTCCCCCTCCAAACATGACCACTTCGAACGAGTTCCCTTCAAACACGTCCCCCTCCAAACATGGCCACTTCGAACGAGTTCCCTTCTATCACGTCCCCCTCCAAACATGACCACTTCGAACGAGTTCCCTTCTATCACGTCCCCCTCCAAACATGGCCACTTCGAACGAGTTCCCTTCTATCACGTCCCCCTCCAAACATGACCACTTCGAACGAGTTCCCTTCTATCACGTCCCCCTCCAAACATGGCCACTTCGAACGAGTTCCCTTCTATCACGTCCCCCTCCAAACATGGCCACTTCGAACGAGTTCCCTTCTATCACGTCCCCCTCCAAACATGACCACTTCGAACGAGTTCCCTTCTATCACGTCCCCCTCCAAACATGGCCACTTCGAACGAGTTCCCTTCTATCACGTCCCCCTCCAAACATGGCCACTTCGAACGAGTTCCCTTCTATCACGTCCCCCTCCAAACATGACCACTTCGAACGAGTTCCCTTCTATCACGTCCCCCTCCAAACATGGCCACTTCGAACGAGTTCCCTTCTATCACGTCCCCCTCCAAACATGACTACTTCGAACGAGTTCCCTTCTATCACGTCCCCCTCCAAACATGACCACTTTGGACGAGTTCCCTTCTATCACGTCCCCCTCCAAACATGGCCACTTCGAACGAGTTCCCTTCTATCACGTCCCCCTCCAAACATGGCCACTTCGAACGAGTTCCCTTCTATCACGTCCCCCTCCAAACATGACCACTTTGGACGAGTTCCCTTCTATCACGTCCCCCTCCAAACATGGCCACTTCGAACGAGTTCCCTTCTATCACGTCCCCCTCCAAACATGGCCACTTCGAACGAGTTCCCTTCTATCACGTCCCCCTCCAAACATGGCCACTTCGAACGAGTTCCCTTCTATCACGTCCCCCTCCAAACATGACCACTTCGAGCGAGTTCCCTTCTAACATGTCCCCCTCCAAACATAACCACTTCGAACGAGTTCCCTTCTATCACGTCCCCCTCCAAACATGGCCACTTCGAACGAGTTCCCTTCTATCACGTCCCCCTCCAAACATGACCACTTCGAACGAGTTCCCTTCTAACATGTCCCCCTCCAAACATATCCCCTTCCAGCAAGTTCCCTTCTATCATGTCCCCTGCAATCAAGATCTCCTCTAACAGGCCTTCCCTCCCCCCCCCTCTTCTAACAGCTCCCCCTCTCCCCACTCTGACAGGACCCCCCTTTGCTAACGGGGTCCTCCAAGCTACTCAAACCGTGGGGTGTGTGTGTGTGTGGGGGGGGGGGGGGGGGGGGGGGGAGGATTCCATCCCAGGTGATGAGCCAGCCCTTCCTGAGGGATCGATAACTGCTTCCTAGCGTAGGCTGGGGAGTGTGTGTGTGTGTGTGTGTGTGTGTGTGTGTGTGTGATGCCCCCCCCCACCCACTCCCCCTAGGCACAACCAGGCCCCACATACTTTTTTATGAGTTCCTCTGGCCACTTCATACACCCTGGGTAAGACCCATTGACAACATGTCACTCTCTGTTTACTACATTGCTTCAATCCGCTCTTTCCCGTTCACGCCACACACCCTCCTACATGTTGAGACCCCCGAGAGCTCTCTGAATCTCTCTCACTTCTTCCTTCCACCTCTTCTTCGATATACCTCTTCTCCTAGTCCCCTCTATTTCTGACATGTATATCCTTTTCGTCAACCTCTCTTCACTCATCCTCTCCCTATGTCCAAACCATCTCAGCGCACTCCCTTCAAGCCCTCTCATACATATTCTCCTCATTACCACAGGTTTCAATTACCCTAACACTGCATACTTCCATCAACCATCCTTGCGCACTATGTTGGTCTCACACATTTCATTTCCAACCATTCATTTCCAGACTGTTTTGATCAAGGGACCGCCTCCCGCATCCACACAACACCGTCCGGACTACTATATCATCAAATATACCCATATTTTTTCCACCCCATCATATTCAGTAACCTCTCTTATCACACACTCACTGAGCGCATAATATTGCCCTCCTCATCCACCCTTTGTCTTAAACCCCCACACAATGCTTCCATCATCTGTCCCACCCACTCCCAGGTACCTCAAACATTTTCCAACTTCACGCAGGTTCTCTCCGTTCAAACTAGGCGCTCCGACTCCTCTCTCTCTCTCTCTCTCTCTCTCTCTCTCTCTCTCTCTCTCTCTCTCTCTCTCTCTCTCTCGTCACTGATAATTGCGAAAAACGGTGACATGGTTTAAAACACTGGAGCCATTCTTTGTGTGTGTGTGTGTGTGTGTGTGTGTGTGTGTGTCTATCTCATTAGACTTTACAATTGAAGAAGCAATCCATATTCCACTTCCAATTACATTAGGAGGGGGAAAACTTTCTACGCTATATTGACATACGAGATGAAGATATATATGTATCCCATCAACGCTCCATGGAATGAAAGTCAATAAATCGGCCGGCCCGGATAAGTTTAATCAGAAGGCGTTTACCTTTAGTAAAGAGGTGAAAGAAAAGATAACTAAGTCTCTGACCGCCGTATTTCGATTAGCCACTCGCTCTGGGAAAAGTTCCTTGAGGTGGGAGGTTAGCCAATGCAAAAGGATTAAGAATACTTCCTACGTATTCCCTGCGTGTCGTAGAAGGCGACTAAAAGGGGAGGGAGCAGGGGGCTGGAAATCCTCCCCTCTCGATTTTTTTTTTAATTTTCCAAAAGAAGGAACAGAGGGGGCCAGGTGGGGATATTCCAAAAAAGGCCCAGTCCTCTGTTCTTAACGCTACCTCGCTAACGCGGGAAATGGCGATTAGTTTAAAAGAAAAAGAAAAAAAAAGAATAAAAGGTAATAAATGACTTAACGCAAATTACAATCCATTATCTCCTGTTGATGGCATTTTATGGTGACATTCACTGGGAATAAGATTGTTAATCAGACAACCATCATTTAACGTACGATTCTAAGCATGGTTTCCAGACGAATTCATCCATGTCTTTATGATGTTAACGTGTTTGATGACAGTCATTTACTTACATTTTTCAGAAACCAATTAATGTAATCCCACATCAAAGATTACTTGCCAAGAAGTCACATCGTATCGATGAAGTGGTTGTACTCTGTGAGTTAGGAAATTGGTAAGTGGTATGGCCGTAAAAGAAGCTTTGGAATGGTTAGACGTAACAAGTGGCGTGCCACATGGATCACCTTCGGGACCAGTTCTCTTTCTCATGTCAATCAAATGACACTGAAATGGGATTCCATTGTCAGGTACCTAAATTGGAAGACGACACTAAGATAGGAAATAAACCTCCAACCAAGATTAAGCCTTTTTAGCTTCAAACTATAAGTCCAACTGCTGGATTAGGCCCCCAGATTGAGCTGTTTAGCTTCAAGCTATAACACCAACTGCTATTTAGCTTCAAACTATAACAACAACCGATAGACTAGGCCCTCCCTCCCCCACTCACAGGTGACAAATCTTTTTCGGTAATGGAAATAATGATCATAGCGTCGTTATAATCCCCCATCTATTCATTTGTTGGTCAGAAATTTAAGGAGCTCCCTGCCAGAGAAGGTAACGGAGTTTCTCTCTGGTTGAACTCTTGGTGTCTGGCAGCAGTACAAAACGCTTTCCAGGGGTGGGGGAAGCTCCTACGTCTGGCACAGGCCACTCCGGCCAACCACGGCGGCCTGTGCCTGCCAAGGTTAGGTCAGGTTAACAAAGGCCCTCTCTCTCTCTCTCTCTCTCTCTCGGAAGAGGAGATCTTGGGGAAGGAATGGGCAGTTAAAAAGAAAACGGAGGGAGGGAGGGTGGAGGGGGCCTTGGGAGGGGGAGGGCTGTTCATGGAGGGATGGGAGGGTGTGAGTTGGGGGAGGGAAAGGCAGTGTGAGTATGGCGGGTCCGGGAAGGCAAATGGGCCCTGCTGGAGGTGGGGAATTAGGGGGGGGCAAGAGAGAGAGAGAGAGAGAGAGAGAGAGAGAGAGAGAGAGAGAGAGAGAGAGAGAGAGAGAGAGAGAGAGAGAGAGAAGGAGGAAGACATAGGCCAGGGCCACTGCAGACCCTAGTGAGGGCCACTGCAGACCCTAGTGAGGGCCACTAAAGACCCTAGTTAGGTGCCACTGCAGACCCTAGTCGGGGGCCACTACAGACCCTAGTCAGGGCCACTGCAGACCCTAGTGATGGCCACTGCAGACCCTAGCCAAGGCCATTGCAGACCCTAGTCAGGGGCCACTGCAGACCCTAGCCAGGGGCCACTGCAGGGCCACTGCAGACCCTAGCGAGGGGCCACTGCAGACCCTAGCCAGGGCCACTGTAGACCCTAGCCAGGGGCACTGCAGACCCTAGTCAGGGGCCACTGCAGACCCTAAGCCAGCCGGAGGAACCATTGGACATACACCGACGCAAAGTTGAAACGCATCTGCAACCAGAGACAAGAAAGAAGGAGGAACTCCACTATGGAACATTCCCTCCAGCTACGGAGGGTAGAGCAACGAGAACACTCGCCATTGCTCACCCACCAGTGGAGGGGTGATCCAGGGCCTGCATACATACATGTGGCGGAAAAGACGAAGCAAAAGTCCTCTCTCACTACGTCCAAGGGTTAAGACCACGGAGTTGAGGTCGCCATGTACACATCCTTCTTCCCTCCCTCCCTTCTTCCCTCCCTCTCTTCTTCCCTCCCTGCCGTGCCTGGCATGGACCATCCCCCCCCCCCGAACACAGCCAGGCCTCCCCCTCTCCCTCCCTTTCCTTCCCTCCCTCCCCCTCCCTTTCCTTCCCTCCCTCCCCCTCCCTTTCCTTCCCTCCCTCCCTTCCCTTCCCCAGAGGTATGACGTATTGACAGACGCGCAACACGGCAGGTATACAGTAAACACACCAGGCGGGCCACAGTGTAAATGACTACGCCATCTATATGTCCATCATGGAACCACGACACGCAGTGTGTGTGTGTGTGTGTGTGTGTGTGTGTGTGTGTGTATGTGTATGTGTGTGTGTGTGTGTGTATATATGTGTGTGTGTGTGTGTGTGTGTGTGTGTGTGTGTGTGTGTGTATGTGTGTGTGTGTGTGTGTGTGTGTGTGTGTGTGTGTATGTGTGTGTGTGTGTGTGTGTGTGTGTGTGTGTGTGTGTGTATGTGTGTGTGTGTGTGTGTGTGTGTGTGTATGTGTGTGTGTGTGTGTGTGTGTGTGTGTATGTGTGTGTGTATGTGTGTGTGTGTGTGTGTTTTGTTGATCTACAGTTCAATGTTCTCTTTTTAACTTTACTGTTTACCTCAGTTTACATCTTCTGTTTGTGTTTTCTTTTAGCTTTCTTTGCATCGTTTTCCTTTAGTTTGGGCCTGTAGTGTTCATCCTTAGCTTTCTTTGCATCCTTTTCCTTTAGCTTAGCCTGTAGCGTTCATTCTTTAGCTTTCTTTGCATCGTTATCCTTTAGCTTGGCGTGTGCAGTGTTCATCCTTAGCTTTGATTTTAGCGTTCACTTTTAGTCTCGGCTGCAGTGTTCATTATTAGCTTTCTCTGCACATATCTCCTTTAGCTTTGTCTGCAGTGTTCATCTTTAGCTTTAGCTGCACATATCTCCTTTAGCTTTGTCTGCAGTGTTCATCTTTAGCTTTATCTGCACATATCTCCTTTAGCTTTGTCTGCAGTGTTCATCTTTAGCTTTAGCTGCACATATCACCTTTAGCTTTGCCTTCAGTGTCCTCCTTTTTCTTGTAATTGTTTGGCGCTTTAACTGTGTTTGCAGCGTTCTCCTTTAGCTTGCCATGCGGTGTTCTACTTTAACTTTGTTTGCAGCGTTCTCCTTTAGTGTGTGTTCTACTTCAGCTTTAATGTAAAAAAAAAATGGGTTCTTTAGCTTACCCCTCCCCCCCCGTGGAGCGTTCTATATATATATCTCTCTCTCTCTCTCTCTCTCTCTCTCTCTCTCTCTCTCTCTCTCTCTCTTTATATATATATATATATATATATATATATATATATATATATATATATATATTTTCTTTTTTTTTTTTTCTTTTTTTTTTTTTATACTTTGTCGCTGTCTCCCGCGTTTGCGAGGTAGCGCAAGGAAACAGACGAAAGAAATGGCCCAACCCTCCCCATACACATGTATATACATACGTCCACACACGCAAATATACATACCTACACAGCTTTCCATGGTTTACCCCAGACGCTTCACATGCCTTGATTCAATCCACTGACAGCACGTCAACCCCTGTATACCACATCGCTCCAATTCACTCTATTCCTTGCCCTCCTTTCACCCTCCTGCATGTTCAGGCCCCGATCACACAAAATCCTTTTCACTCCATCTTTCCACCTCCAATTTGGTCTCCCTCTTCTCCTCGTTCCCTCCACCTCCGACACATATATCCTCTTGGTCAATCTTTCCTCACTCATTCTCTCCATGTGCCCAAACCATTTCAAAACACCCTCTTCTGCTCTCTCAACCACGCTCTTTTTATTTCCACACATCTCTCTTACCCTTACGTTACTTACTCGATCAAACCACCTCACACCACACATTGTCCTCAAACATCTCATTTCCAGCACATCCATCCTCCTGCGCACAACTCTATCCATAGCCCACGCCTCGCAACCATACAACATTGTTGGAACTACTATTCCTTCAAACATACCCATTTTTGCTTTCCGGGATAATGTTCTCGACTTCCACACATTTTTCAAGGCTCCCAAAATTTTCGCCCCCTCCCCCACCCTATGATCCACTTCCGCTTCCATGGTTCCATCCGCTGACAGATCCACTCCCAGATATCTAAAACACTTCACTTCCTCCAGTTTTTCTCCATTCAAACTCACCTCCCAATTGACTTGACCCTCAACCCTACTGTACCTAATAACCTTGCTCTTATTCACATTTACTCTTAACTTTCTTCTTCCACACACTTTACCAAACTCAGTCACCAGCTTCTGCAGTTTCTCACATGAATCCGCCACCAGCGCTGTATCATCAGCGAACAACAACTGACTCACTTCCCAAGCTCTCTCATCCCCAACAGACTTCATACTTGCCCCTCTTTCCAAGACTCTTGCATTCACCTCCCTAACAACCCCATCCATAAACAAATTAAACAACCATGGAGACATCACACACCCCTGCCGCAAACCTACATTCACTGAGAACCAATCACTTTCCTCTCTTCCTACACGTACACATGCCTTACATCCTCGATAAAAACTTTTCACTGCTTCTAACAACTTGCCTCCCACACCATATATTCTTAATACCTTCCACAGAGCATCTCTATCAACTCTATCATATGCCTTCTCCAGATCCATAAATGCTACATACAAATCCATTTGCTTTTCTAAGTATTTCTCACATACATTCTTCAAAGCAAACACCTGATCCACACATCCTCTACCACTTCTGAAACCACACTGCTCTTCCCCAATCTGATGCTCTGTACATGCCTTCACCCTCTCAATCAATACCCTCCCATATAATTTACCAGGAATACTCAACAAACTTATACCTCTGTAATTAGAGCACTCACTCTTATCCCCTTTGCCTTTGTACAATGGCACGATGCACGCATTCCGCCAATCCTCAGGCACCTCACCATGAGTCATACATACATTAAATAACCTTACCAACCAGTCAACAATACAGTCACCCCCTTTTTTAATAAATTCCACTGCAATACCATCCAAACCTGCTGCCTTGCCGGCTTTCATCTTCCGCAAAGCTTTCACTACCTCTTCTCTGTTTACCAAATCATTTTCCCTAACCCTCTCACTTTGCACACCACCTCGACCAAAACACCCTATATCTGCCACTCTATCATCAAACACATTCAACAAACCTTCAAAATACTCACTCCATCTCCTTCTCACATCACCACTACTTGTTATCACCTCCCCATTTGCGCCCTTCACTGAAGTTCCCATTTGCTCCCTTGTCTTACGCACTTTATTTACCTCCTTGGCCTTGATTAGGGCCTTAGCTGCCCGTGCCGTGTCAGCTAACATTATAAACACACTATTGAGAACAGATGTAAACAGGATAAACACATTAAATGAGAACAGATGTAAACAAGATAAACACACCATTGACAACAGATGCAAACAATGCAAACAATCGAACCCAAGAGCTTCCAGTCTGTCACAAGGCGACTTATGCTCAATGATGAGGCGTCTCAAACACCTTCGTCCTGACATACGCAACTGACATACGCAATGGGGCGTCTTAAACGCCTCCTTCTGACATACGCAATGGGACTTCATTCAGTCCCCTTCCCCAGTGGCGGTCCCCGGGGGTACACATGGGGCCTGGCCGGGTCATCTGTGTCCACCTTGGAACGACACACCCCACCACACTACACCCCACGACACCACAGCCCACCACACTACACCACACTACACCCCACCACACCCCCACCACACCACACCACCCCACACTACACCACACCACACCACACTACACCCCACCACACTACACCCCACCACACTACACCCCACCACACTACACTACATCACACCACACCAACCCACACTACACCACACCACACCCCACCCCACCTCACCCCACCCCACCACTAGGCCTGCACCACACCACTGCTGTGTTATCGTACACTGGGTGTTGTGTGTAGGGAGGAAGCGGTTGTGTCCCTCACTACACATGTGTACACAACACCCAATTGGACGAACGCGTCATTGGAGTCGCGGTGTTGGACTGCCTGGGTGTTACAATGTTACTTTGAAAACATTACTTTGTGACCATAACACGTGTACTCTGACCTGGTCACTGTGTGCTGACGGTTACAGTGTGTTACAGTGTGTTACAATGTGTTATAATTTGTTACAGTGTGTTACAGTGTGTTATAATGTGTTACAATGTGTTACAGTTACAATGTGTTACAGTGTGTTACAATGTGTTACAGTGTGTTACAATGTGTTACAGTGTGTTACAGTGTGTTACAATGTGTTACAGCGTTATAATGTGTTACAGTGTATTACAGTGTGTTACAATGTGTTACAATGTTACAATGTGTTCCAGTGTACAATGTGTTACAATGAGTTACAGTGTTACAATGTGTTACAGTCAGCATATATAGTTTCCTCTGTCTGAGGTCTTCTATCCTCTAACTTTAGCTTTGTTTGCAGCGTTCGACGTTTAGCTTGGCCTGCGATGGTCCACTTCAAATTGTTTACATAAGTTTGAATTTCTTTTCCTTTTTAGCTTTTCTTGCAGTGTTGTCCTTTAGCTTTGTATGTAGCCGTCTCCTTTAGCTTTGTCTGGGTTTCCCCCCCCCCCAGCCCTCCCTTTCGTTTTTAGCTTTGTCTACAGAGTTCTTCTTTAGCTTTATGGATCGCCTCGGAGTGTTATACCCTTTTAGCTTTGCTTGCTTGTGCGTGTGTGTGTGTGTGTGAAGGAGGCTTCCTGTGTGAGCGAGGTGAGAGAGAGAGAGAGAGAGAGAGAGAGAGAGAGAGAGAGAGAGAGAGAGAGAGAGAGAGAGAGAGAGAGAGAGATTCTCTCAGGCACCCGGGGGGGGGGGGGGGAAATCCTCTTCAGAAACACTCTATTGATAAAAGTTGAAAGGATTTTGGCAACACTGGCGCAGACCAAAAGGGCTTAACCCCACAATAAGAAACGAGGCCATAGTGTGTGGCATCAGGGGATTACTTTGATATTGCGTGGTATCAGGGGATTACTTTGATATTGCGTGGTATCAGGGGATTATTTTGATATTGTGTGGTATCAGGGGATTACTTTGATATTGTGTGGTATCAGGGATTACTTTGATACTGTGTGGTATCAGGGATTACTTTGATATTGTGTGGTATCAGGGATTACTTTGATATTGTGTGGTATCAGGGGATTACTTTGATATTGTGTGGTATCAGGGGATTACTTTGATATTGTGTGGTATCAGGGGATTACTTTGATAGTGTGGTATTAGGGGATTACTTTGATATTGTGTGGCATCAGGGGATTACTTTGATATTGCGTGACATCTGGGGATTACTTTGATATTGCGTGGTATCAGGGGATTTCTTTGATACTGTGTGGCATCAGGGGATTACTTTGATATTGTGTGGCATCAGGGGATTACTTTGATATTGCGTGGCATCAGGGGATTACTTTGACATTGCGTGGCATCAGGGGATTACTTTGATATTGCGTGGTATCAGGAGATTACTTTGATATTGTGTGGCATCAGGGGATTACTTTGATATTGTGTGGCATCATGGGATTACTTTGATATTGTGTGGTATTTGGGGATTACTTTGATATTGCGTGGCATCAGGGGATTACTTTGATATTGCGTGGTATCAGGGGATTACTTTGATATTGTGTGGTATTAGGGGATTACTTTGATACTGTGTGGTATCAGGGGATTACTTTGATATTGTGTTGTATCAGGGGATTACTTTGATATTGCGTGGGATTAGGGGATTACTTTGATACTGTGTGGCATCAGGGGATTACTTTGATATTGTGTGGTATTAGGGGATTACTTAGATACTGTGTGGCATCAGGGGATTACTTTGATACTGTGTGGTATCAGGGGATTACTTTGATACTGTGTGGTATCTGGGGATTACTTTGATATTGTGTGGTATTAGGGGATTACTTTGATATTGTGTGGTATTAGGGGATTACTTTGATATTGTGTGGTATCAAGGATTACTTTGATATTGTGTGGCATCAGGGGATTACTTTGATATTGTTTGGCATCAGGGGATTACTTTGATATTGTGTGGTATTAGGGGATTACTTTGATACTGTGTGGTATCAGGGGATTACTTTGATACTGTGTGGTATCAGGGGATTACTTTGATATTGTTTGGCATCAGGGGATTACTTTGATATTGTGTGGTATCAGGGGATTACTTTGATATTGTTTGGCATCAGGGGATTACTTTGATATTGCGTGGTATTAGGGGATTACTTTGATATTGTGTGGTATTAGGGGATTACTTTGATATTGTGTGGTATCAGGGGATTACTTTGATATTGTGGTATCAGGGGATTACATTGATAAATGGTATCAGGGGATTACTTTGATATTGTGGTATCAGGGGATTACATTGATATGTGGTATCAGGGATTACTTTGATATTGTGGTATCAGGGGATTACATTGATAAATGGTATCAGGGGATTACCTTGATATTGTGGTATCAGGGGATTACATTGATATGTGGTATCAGGGATTACTTTGATATTGTGGTATCAGGGGATCACATTGATAAATGGTATCAGGGGATTACTTTAATATTGTGGTATCAGGGGATTATATTGATATGTGGTATCAGGGATTACTTTGATATTGTGGTATCAGGGGATTACATTGATAAATGGTATCAGGGGATTACTTTAATATTGTGGTATCAGGGGATTACATTGATAAATGGTATCAGGGGATTACTTTGATATTGTGGTATCAGGGGATTACATTGATATGTTGTATCAGGGGATTACTTTGATACTGTGTGGTATCAGATCAGTGGGGGCCAGCAGGTACTGGGGCCAAGTAGACCATTAGTGAGGCCAGCAGGCGTGTGTGACCCATCACTCGTGCTCACGGACCTTGTGGTCCGTTACAGACCATTAGCAGAGGCCCGCTGTGGTGGATGGTGGGTGGACCTGACACCCGTGTGAGGGGGTCACATTGGGGGTCACCTTATGTGACCTGGCAACACGGCCAGGGTCACACAGCCCTGGTTCCTGAGAGAGAGAGAGAGAGAGAGAGAGAGAGAGAGAGAGAGAGAGAGAGAGAGAGAGAGAGAGAGAGAGAGAGAGAGAGAGAGAGGTTTGTTGATGTCCAGGTACTTGTGGGACCTCTTGAGATGCTAAGGTAAGTGGTCACAACGCGTACATAAAAGATAAGTAGGGGCAGAGTTGGGGATATACATATATATATATATATATATATATATATATATATATATATATATATATATATATATATATATATATATATACACACAGTGTTTCTTACTCCATCCTTTCAACTCGAGATGGAAGGATGGAGTGAAAATTTTAAGCGATCGGAGCCTAAACATGCAGGAGGGTGAATGGCGTGCACGGGATAGAGTGAATTGGAACGATGAGGTTTATAGGGGGGTAAGACTTCCTGTCAATATTGTAAAGCAGGGCATGTGAAGAGGCTGGGGGTAAACCATTTAAAGGTCTGTGGAGGCTGGATGTGAATAGGGAGCTGTGGTTTCGATACAGATAGATAACTTATGTAAGCGAATAACTCCTTCGAAACCCAACTCACCTTTCACTCCTATTCAGAATCATTGCAAAGCTCTCCTTCACAGACTTAAGTCCCACCAATAAAAAGAAATATCCGCTGGTTCGAATTCTTCTTCAACTGGCAAAATAATCTGGCCATTTCATCAGAAACGTTTCGATAGCCTTTACTTAAACCCCCTTCCCCACTCTGTCCATTCCAATCTCTTCCGACCCCATGAAAAACCTGCCACTGATAAAAACATCCATCCTCGTACATCATCTTTCTTCTCTCAATCGAACTGTGGGATAAATCTCCTTCAAATCCTTCTCTTTTATCCCATTTGGATTATCCATCCTGCCCACGCAAGGCCTTGCGAGTCATCAGATGGCATACCTCCTCGAGTTCTGTCATACAGTGGGCCGTAGAGCGAGGAGTTACCGATCCTAACTCGCATAGGTCGCCTCCTGTCCTGTCCTTCCCCCTTTCCAAACTATCGCCCCATTCCCCTCACTTCTACTCTCTCTCTCTCTCTCTCTCTCTCTCTCTCTCTCTCTCTCTCTCTCTCTCCAGACTCTCCCTAACTCTTTCCCTCTATTCTCTCCAATTCGAAGCACCATGTCTCGCTCCTGATCGCCAAAAAACCGAGTTCGCAGGTGTCTACGCTAAATCTTGTTCTGTGACCGGGGTATCCACGTGAATGCTAGCCAGGACTTTTGTCACACACATGAGAGAGAGAGAGAGAGAGAGAGAGAGAGAGAGAGAGAGAGAGAGAGAGAGAGAGAGTGTATGTGCCATATGTTTCCCTATGGAAAGGCCCCCCCTTCCCCCCTCAAAACGTCTCCTTTATACGACTATTATACATATGTCCTTACTATAGGCCAGCCCCCACCTCTCAAAAGTCCCTGTTCTGAGAGCATTTGACACAGTTTACGTGGTTAGATGACTCAAAAGCCCGTGTTATAGTGTCAAACCCATGTACCACCTGTCTTTATAATATCCCTTTTGATATAATGTAGATCATGTTATTACGAGGTGTGGACTCAGCTCCCTCTCCTATATTATCTAATTTATTTATTTTGCTTTGTCGCTGTCTCCCGCGTTGGCGAGGGAGCGCAAGGAAACAGACGAAAGAATGGCCCAACCCACCCATATACACATGTATATACATACACGTCCACACACGCACATATACATACCTATACATCTCAACGTATACATATATATCCACACACACACATATACATATATACACAGGTACATAATTCATACTGTCTGCCTTTATTCATTCTCGTCGCCACCTCGCCACATATGAAATAACATCCCCCTCCCCCCTCATGTGTGCGAGGTAGCGCTAGGAAAAGACAACAAAGGCCACATTCGTTCACACTCAGTCTCTCGCTGTCATGTATAATGCAACGAAACCACAGCATATATATATATATATATATATATATATATATATATATATATATATATATATATATATATATATATATATACACATATATATATATATATATATATATATATATATATATATATATATATATATATATATATATATATATATATATGTAGATCTAGGAGGGCCAGAGGCGTTCGAAATCAGCCAGTCCTTCGCATTTCACATCTCTCTACCATTAGCGTTATCAACATGTTCCTCCCATTCATCTCTCTCTCTCTCTCTCTCTCTCTCTCTCTCTCTCTCTCTCTCTCTCTCTCTCTCTCTCTCTCAGGGTATACTGGCTTGATGATGAAAGGGGGGAGGGGAGGAGAGGAGAAGGGGGCAGGGGGAAAGAGCGAGTCAAGTAGACCAGAATAGACTCGCGGTAGACTGGGCAAACTCGTCAAAGGGCCACAGATAGATGCGGACTAGGACGGCGGAACGAAGATCAAACAGGGAAGCTGATGCGTGATGTGTGTGTGTGTGTGTGTGTGTGTGTGAGAGAGAGAGAGAGAGAGAGAGAGAGAGAGAGAGAGAGAGAGAGAGAGAGAGAGAGAGAGAGAGAGAGAGAGAGAGAGCAGTCCAGTGACGTCTTCCAGCCCAGAGGGACTGTCAGCACACTCAGCATTCCTCCTCCCCTCCCAGTGTCCAAGGCTTTCAGGTCTAGACGCTGGTGCCTGGTTAAGAAGAAGACAGAAAGAACCCGACGAGTCCCACTGAGAGAGCTAAACTCCTTAGCATATCTGGAAACCTGAGTTAGGATTTCCCTTTCATATGGTCCCAAAGGGACAAGGGAGAAATGGTTTGGCTGCGCCAGACAGACAAGAGTCACAGTTGAAGGATACGATGATGTTCATGGAAAAGGGAAGAATATACATTAGTTTGTGAGGATGAATATTAAAGTGCGTCCAACTAACTGGGCCAATATCGACTCGGGCTCTGATTTAGACTTCGTCCCACCCTAAGACACTATATGAGGGTCATCCCATTTCCTTTACCAACATGTCTCTCTCACGTACGTATTAAAAAAAAATCCACCCTATGTGTCATGTCATCTCAACATTGCCTTTTGTGGCAGTACGGACCAAAGTTTCGTACCATAGGGTCGAGAGAATGCCTCAGCCATCCACTTATATCAAAATCTATGAGGTGGCAAGCTGCCATCACACACACACACACACACACCCACACACACACACTTGGTCACAGAGGAAAGTGGATGGGTCTAATTTTGAGCAGACTGTAGGATCTGCCGTGTCGCAGCCACAGAGGGATGTGTGTGTGTCAGCAGAGTGTGTGGAGTGTTGTGTCTGACATATACCCAGAGATCTCCGTCAGGAAATGTACAAAGAGGATTAGCGAGAAAGGGCTTTGGAGTCGGGCCATGAGTTCCTGGGGGAACGAAGCATGGCAGATCGTAAGTCAGTGGGAGGAATTTCGAGTCTCGATATCAGCGGAGGATAAGAAGGAGGAGGCTCCTCCTCCTCCTCCAGGAGAAGGTGCTCCTAGTGGACAATGGTGAGGTGTCTCCACCTCTCCACTGCTGCTGACTGCATTCCATTCTCCAAGAGAGAGAGAGAGAGAACAACTCAAAAGACACAAGAGATATTCATTATATAGGCCTTGGTATTCCACAATGTCCTAGACTTGTGGCATTGGAAAAGACACAAGAGTCCTTGATGGTGGAGAAATAGGAGCCATTATTAGCAGAGACGTCTGCAGGGAATCACTGAAACGCATACTGGTACAGGAGGCCCCACTTCGTAAATAAACAGGAGGCAAGTGCTTTGAAAAATTCTCGACAGAGAATCGCAAAGGGGTTACGTCCAGATGGCTGAAGCCAAAAAAATGGATCTCTCTCTCTCTCTCTCTCCACACTTACACATATATCTCATGGGCAAACTTCTATATGCCTTCTATATGCTTCCACCACGAAAAGCCAGAGACTTCGAAGAACATCTGTGTACAGAGACGCGAGGGAGCCACGAAGAACCACCACAGGACAGTTTGGGGAAGCGCACACCGACCAACAGATCGCTAGGGCTGCGAAGTGGAGGAGGAGGAGGTGTGTGTGTGTGTGTGTGTGTGTGTGTGTGTGTGTGTATGTGTGTGTGTGTGTGTGTGTGTGTGTGTGTGGAGCAGAACCCAAGGACACCAGGTTTTGCGACGTACAGAAGGCGCTCAGCAACTAATTCTAGATGAGAAGGTCGGCCAGCTTTCGAGGCCTCGAACGACACTAGGTTCCCTGGTCTGTCCAAACTCCATGACTGTGACAAGCGACCAGGTCTCCAAGAAAGACAAGTGAGAGTTCAAAAGAGGACGAACCTCGAGATGATGAAGATTGGACTGATCCTTGCTCTCGTGAGCTGCATGTGTGCGTCTAGCGGCGTTAGGCTGCTGCTTCCCATAGTTTCCAGCGTGGAGACCCGCCATTAAACGAGGATGAGCCGTTATGATGCGCCGCACCACATCTTCCCTTCGAACAGCCAAGCTGTGGAATTCTCATCCCCCTTTTTCTCTCTCTTTCTCTCGTCCTATAAGCTCTCTTTTTCGAACCGAGGTCTTCCAACACCTCTACGGAGCCTTTGGTTAAACTCTTTTCCATCCACTTTCTACCCGGAGCCCGTCAACACAGAGGAGAATAGAATATCCACCACTGCAGCTCAAGACACAGTGACTAAATCAAACCTTAAAATGGCTCGTGGAAATGTCAAGGTCTTTGTGTGCAGAGTGTGGAGGGGGAGGTCAGCGTCGACCGAGCCTCCCTCTCTCTGCATAACCTTCGTGGTAGCGGGATATGAGCCATTCGATCTAGCTGCACCACACAATTAGTTGCTTTTCGTGTCTTCACTTACGGAAGCAAGGTTCCGCCCGCCATATCCACGAAGAGGTTGAGGTTGCGAAGAGCGAAGTTGGGGCATAATGACATCGAACTCGTCGATGATCCATATCCATCCCATGCTCTCATTAAAAGAGCATTATACAAAGAGTCTAAACCATCTTCTTAGGTCTGAGAACACTGTAAGTTTCGTCAGATATAGCGACATACACTGCAGTGCTACATATATACTGCTCTCGCTTAAGAGAACTTGTGGACTGGAATGTGTGACATCTAACATACATAACAATGACATATACACAGAGATGGAAGATATATCCTATACCCTCGACTAACTCTGATATATTTCGATTATGTCTATTGTAGAGTCAAGTTTGAGTTGTGATAGTCAATAGATTTCACATCCATATATATCTTTTTTTCAAATATACTATTTGTCATTTCCCGCATTTGCGAGGTAGCGTTATAGAACAGAGGACTGAGACTTTGAGGGAATAACCTGACTTGGCTCCCTTCTCTGTTCCTTCTTTTGGAGAATTAGAATCGAGAGGGGAAGATTTCCAACCCTAAGCTCCCTCCCCTTTTAGTCGCCTTCTACGACACGACGGGAATACGTGGCAAGTATTCTTTCTCCCCTATCCCCAGGGATAATATATGTATATATATATATATATATATATATATATATATATATATATATATATTATTCCTATGAGTCCACGGGGAGATGAAACACGATAAGTTGCCAAGTGCACTTTCGTGTCATAATCACATCATCAGGGGAGACACAAGAGAGAAATAGAACAGTCAGTTGATATACAACGAAGGGACGTAGCTAGGACGCCACTGGGTACACAAGTGACTACCCCAGTGGTGATGTACACACAGACAGAGAACCAGAGGTTCCATCTCTGAGAGTACAAACTTTTCCAAACCATGGCTGTTGTAAGCTCTCGTCCCTCAGCGGATACCCGTCCTGGCTCACGGAAACTAAGTCTCTTCAATGTCTTCCGTTCTTGATGACTCCAGTGAACCATCCCATGCCTCGGGACGACACGGAGAGAGAGAGAGAGAGAGGGTGAGTGTCACCCCAAAAGGGAAAGCAGTCTGGGTGGTGGGGGGGGAAAGACCATCCAATTTTAGAAATTCCATCTTTCACAATACGGTCCTAGAATGCCCTTTTGAAAAAAAGAAAACAACCCACTGAACGTGTTTTAAGATATTGAATAACGTCACAAATATGTACAAAGAGAAAACTTCCCCCCCTTTTTTTCTTTTCTTTTCTTTCTCCTAATCTAAACTGATTACATTAGTCCGGCCACCAATAGCAACACAGAGAGAGAGAGAGAGAGAGAGAGAGAGAGAGAGAGAGAGAGAGAGAGAGAGAGAGAGAGAGAGAGAGAGAGACACACACACATTTTCCTCGATTGCGAATACCGAACGAAGCGATCCAACGACTCCCTTCTCAATCAGTATGAGTGGCTTCCCAACTCCCTCCCACTAGTGAAGAAATAAAAAGGGAGGGAGGGAGGGAAGGATAGAGGGAGGGAGAGGAAGAAAAGTAATTTACTGAAGGCTACTATAGAGTGAGGGACCAATCGCTCCCCCCTCGACATCCACACACACACACACACACACACACTATAAGCATCGACTCCCACCGTCCAACTCACCAACAGTATGTCTCTATGGTTCTCAATGGAGCAGCCAGCCTCCCTCACCTCTTTTCTTCTTTTCCCTCCATCAACATCGGTGTCGCTCAAGGTTCTGTCTTGTCTCCCCTACACTTTCTCTCCCCACTATTTTCTTTTTTTTTTCTTTTTTACTCATACGCTGACGACGCAACACTTCATTCATCCATTCATCCTTCAATTCTGCTCCTTCTTCTCTCACTCGATCTGTATCTCGTCTTGACACAGCTTCCTCAATGGACTCAAGACTTGGGCAAGTTAATGGGGTACACAAAATCTTGTTACGTTTAATGCGTCCAAGATCCAATTTCTACTCATCTCTCTATCGCAAACTCGTCGCAACTCTCGTCTCTCCTTTGACGGTTCTGTAATTTTACCTCTCGACTCAATGAACATACTTGGTATTACTGTAACATATCCGCTCTTTCTTGGAAACCCCACATGACGAGAATAGCTTAGTCTGCCTCTAAGAAACTGGGTGTTTACATGTCGAAAAGTTCATTTCTTCTGCACAATTGCTTCGTTTATACAAGGGATTGATTCGTCCTTGTATGGAGTACTGCTCTCACATCTGGGGTGGTTCTAGCTCTGCATCCTTACTTGACAGAGTTGAGTCGAAAGCCGTCCAACTTGTGACCTGTCCCAGGCTAACTTCCAAACTTGATCCCCCCTTTGCCCTACGCCACAATGTTGGTTCACTTTCCCTCTTCTATAGATATTACTTTGTTTTTTTGCTCCCGAGAGCTGGCTGCCTGTGTGCCCCCCACCACTGGCTAGACTACGCAATACTCAGCAAGTTGCTGCTGCGTCACATGATTACTGTGTGGCCATCAGCAACTCAAGGGTGGGCCGTTTTGATACCTACTTCTTTCCTTATACCCCAAAGCTTTGGAACTCTCTACTCTCTCATGCCTCACCCGTTAACCATGACCTGGACCATTTCAAAAATCAGGTCTTTCACTCTTTCAAAAATTCGTAGATACTTTCCCTTTGTCTTTTCTTTTTTCCCGTCTCAAAATTCTCTATATATCTATTTCAATGAAGGCCCGGCCTTGATGTGGACTTATGTCTCTAACTGGAACCTCCAAAGCAAAAAGAAATCTCCACCAGTCCTCCCCACACCAACTTCACCACCACCACCACATTTCTTTGCCTACCTCCCGTTCCTCCACCTCTCCAGCACCCACACCACAATGGACAACTTCCACAACAATGGCCATAGTGTGGTCCATTTAAACCCCCCCCCCTCCCTCCCCACGTCTTCACCACAGTACCTGGCTCACGTAACACTTCTCTGGCGAACTCTCTCGCCTCGTGCCACTTTCCTAGCGAGCCAGTTCTCAGCGCACACAAGGGTTTGGACTTCGTAGAAACTTCCTCAGTAGCAAACATCTTCGACTCAATATGTCCTCAGTTCCACATACAAAGTCTTCCTCACCACCTGTCCTCAGCTATCACAGTTGCTTTAGCTGGTCACAGCTATATCAAAGCCTCTCTCTCGCTGTCCTCAGCTATCACAGTTGCTTTAGCTGGTCACAGCTATATCGAAGCCTCTCTCTCTCTCTCGTTGTCCTCAGCTATCACAATTACTTTAGCTGGTCACAGCTATATCGAAGCCTCTCGCTCTCTCTCGCTGTCCTCAGCTATCACAATCACTTTAGCTGGTCACAGCTATATCAAAGCCTTATTCTCGCCGTCCTCAGCTATCAAGCTACCTCAGTTTGTTTATAATCAATACCCTACCTCCCGAAGTACCTCCCCCAGTACCTCCTCCAGTACCTCCCCCATTACCTCCTCCAGTACCTCCCCCAGAGCCTCCTCCAGTACCTCCCCCAGTACCTCCTCCAGTACTTCCTCCAGTACCTCCCCCATTACCTCCCCAGTACCTCACCCAGTACCTCCTTTAGTACCTCCTCAGTACCTCCTTCAGTACCTCCCCAGTACCTCCTCCAGTACCTCCCCAGTACCTCCTCCAGTACCTCCCCCATTACCTCCTCCAGTAGCTGCTCCAGTGACTGCTCCAGTACCTTCCTCAGTATCTCCTCCAGTACCTCCCCCAGTACCTCCTCCAGTACCTCCCCAGTACCTCCTCCAGTACCTCCCCCATTACCTCCTCCAGTACCTCCCCAGTACCTCCTCCAGTTCCTCCTCCAGTACCTCCCCCAGTACCTCCCCAGTACCTCCCCCAGTACCTCCTCCAGTACCTCCCCAGTACCTCCTCCAGTACCTCCCCCAGTACCTCCTCCAGTACCTCCCCAGTACCTCCCCCAGTACCTCCTCCAGTACTTCCCTCAGTACCTCCCCCAGTACCTCCTCCAGTACCTCCCCAGTACCTCCCCCAGTACCTCCTCCAGTACCTCCCCAGTACCTCCCCCAGTACCTCCTCCAGTACCTCCCTCAGTACCTCCTCCAGTACCTCCTCCAGTACCTCCCTCAATACCTCCCCAGTACCTCCCTCAGTACCTCCTCCAGTCCCTCCCTCAGTACCTCCCCCAGTACCTCCCCAGAGCCTCCCCCATTACCTCCTCCAGTAGCTGCTCCAGTGACTGCTCCAGTACCTTCCTCAGTACCTCCTCCAGTACCTCCCCAGTACCTCCTCCAGTGCCTCCCCCAGTACCTTCTCCAGTACCTCCTCCAGTACCTCCCCAGAGCCTCCTCCAGTACCTCCCCCAGTACCTCCTCCAGTACCTCCTCCAGTGCCTCCCCCAGTACCTTCTCCAGTACCTCCCCAGAGCCTCCTCCAGTACCTCCCCCAGTACCTCCTCCAGTACCTCCCCAGTACCTCCTCCAGTGCCTCCCCAGTACCTCCCCAGAGCCTCCTCCAGTACCTCCCCCAGTACCTCCTCCAGTACCTCCCCCAGTACCTCCTCCAGTACCTCCCCAGTACCTCCTCCAGTGCCTCCCCCAGTACCTTCTCCAGTACCTCCCTCAGTACCTCCCCAGAGCCTCCTCCAGTACCTCCCCCAGTACCTCCTCCAGTACCTCCCCAGTACCTCCTCCAGTGCCTCCCCCAGTACCTCCCCAGAGCCTCCTCCAGTACCTCCCCAGTACCTCCTCCAGTACCTCCCCCAGTACCTCCTCCAGTACCTCCCCAGTACCTCCTCCAGTGCCTCCCCCAGTACCTTCTCCAGTACCTCCACAAGTACCTCCTCCAGTACCTCCCCAGTACCTCCTCCAGTGCCTCCCCAGTACCTCCCCAGAGCCTCCTCCAGTACCTCCCCCAGTACCTCCTCCAGTACCTCCCCCAGTACCTCCTCCAGTACCTCCCTAGTACCTCCTCCAGTGCCTCCCCCAGTACCTCCCCAGAGCCTCCTCCAGTACCTCCCCCAGTACCTCCTCCAGTACCTCCCCAGTACCTCCCCCAGTACCTCCCCAGAGCCTCCTCCAGTACCTCCCCCAGTACCTCCTCCAGTACCTCCCCCAGTACCTCCTCCAGTACCTCCCCCAGTACCTCCTCCAGTACCTCCCCAGTACCTCCTCCAGTGCCTCCCCCAGTACCTCCCCAGAGCCTCCTCCAGTACCTCCCCAGTACCTCCTCCAGTACCTCCCCAGAGCCTCCTCCAGTACCTCCCCAGAGCCTCCTCCAGTACCTCCCCAGAGCCTCCTCCAGTACCTCCCTCAGTACCTCCCCAGAGCCTCCTCCAGTACCTCCTCCAGTACCTCCTCCAGTACCTCCCTCAGTACCTCCTCCAGTACCTCCCCAGAGCCTCCTCCAGTACCTCCTCCAGTGCCTCCCCCAGTACCTCCCCCAGTACCTCCCCCAGTACCTCCCCAGAGCCTCCTCCAGTACCTCCTCCAGTACCTCCCCCAATACCTCCTCCAGTACCTCCTCCAGTACCTCCCCCATACCTCCTCCAGTACCTCCTCCAGTACCTCCCCCAATACCTCCTCCAGTACCTCCTCCAGTACCTCCCCAGAGCCTCCTCCAGTACCTCCTCCAGTACCTCCTCCAGTACCTCCCCCAATACCTCCTCCAGTACCTCCTCCAGTACCTCCCCCAGTACCTCCTCCAGTACCTCCCCCAGCACCTCCTCCAGTACCTCCCCAGAGCCTCCTCCAGTACCCATTAACACCACCTCGCCCCTCAGCTAACAAGCCATTCCCCTCACCACAAATCAAAAACCATGAGCCTCCAACCTCCACCCAAACCTAACCCCCCAACACCCGCTCGCTCCGTCACCCCCAACCTCAAACACATATATATATATATATATATATATATATATATATATATATATATATATATATATATATGTATATATATATATATATATATATATATATATATATATATATATATATATATATATATATATATATATATATATCTTTCTTTCTTTCAAACTATTCGCCATTTCCCGCGTTAGCAACGTAGCGTTAAGAACAGAGGACTGGGCCTTTGAGGGAATATCCTCACCTGGCCCCCTTCTCTGTTCCTTCTTTTGGAAAATTAAAAAAAAACGAGAGGGGAGGATTTCCAGCCCCCCGCTCCCTCCCCTTTTAGTCGCCTTCTACGACACGCAGGGAATACGTGGGAAGTATTCTTTCTCCCCTATCCCCACCCAGGGATAATATATATATATATATATATATATATATATATATATATATTCTTCCCCCTTCTCTCTCTCTCTCTCTCTCTCTCTCTCCCTCTCTCTCTCTCTCTCTCTCTCTCTCTCTCTCTCTCTCTCTCTCTCTCTCTCTCTCTCCCCAAGTGATGACAACCATCATCACACAATCAGGGGATCATAATTGGAATCAGTAAGTTCGTATCGCCAGAGACGCGCCAGAAGACAAGGGCTGTCTTCGTGCTCAAAAGGACTTTGGGACACAAATGGCTCAGGAATGGGAAAGAAGTGGGAGGGGGGATGCTATTTCGTGTGTGTGTGTGGCGGAGGTAGCGACGGAAATGGATGAAGGCAGCACGTATGGATATGCACATGTGTACAGATGTCTATGGGGGAGGGGGCGCTATTTCGTGTGTGTGGGGCGGGGGTGGTGGCGACGGAAATGGATGAAGGCAGCACGTATGGATATGCACATGTGTACAGATGTCTGTGTCTGTGTATGTATATGTATGTATACGTTGAGATGTATAGGTATGTATATGTGCGTGTGTGAGCGTTTATGTATATACATGTGTATGTGGGTGGGTTGGGCCACTCACTTTCGTCTGTTTCCTTGCGCTACCTTGCTGACGCGGGAGACGGCGCTTAAGTATAATAAAGAATAAAAGACAAGGAAAAAAATAATATATATATATATATATATATATATATATATATATATATATATATATATATATATATATATATATATATATATTATCCCTGGGTGGGGATAGGGGAGAAAGAATACTTCCCACGTATTCCCTGCGTGTCGTAGAAGGCGACTAAAAGGGGAGGGAGCGGGGGGCTGGAAATCCTCCCCTCTCGTTTTTTTTTTTAATTTTCCAAAAGAAGGAACAGAGAAGGGAGCCAGGTGAGGGTATTTCCTCAAGGTCCAGTCCTCTGTTCTTAACGCTACCTCGCTAATGCGGGAAATGGCGAATAGTTTGAAAGAAAGAAGAAAGAATATATATATATATATATATATATATATATATATATATATATATATATATATATATATATATATATATATATATATAAAGGCTTTAACCACAGCCAGGTAACATGATGCTTGAACCATTAAGAACAGATTAAGAGGAAATCCATTAGTGGCCCCTCGAAAAGAAAAAGAAAAATACGAAGAGAAAATGGGAATAACAGCCACGATGGTAATTATGATAATTGGAGTGTATAATTAAAAGGATTATCATTATTATAATCATTATTATCATTATCATTTATCCCTGGGTGGGGATAGGGGAGAAAGAAGACTTGCCACGTATTCCCTGCGTGTCGTAGAGGGCGACTAAAAGGGGGAGGGAGCGGGGGGCTGGAAATCCTCTCCTCCCGTTTTTAATTTTCCAAAAGGAGGAAGAGAGAAGGGGGCCAAGTGAGGATATTCCCCCCAAAGGCTCAGTCCTCTGTTCTTAACGCTACCTCGCCAACGCGGGAGATGGCGAATATGTATGAAAAAAAAAAAATGAAATCATTTTCACCAGTAATCTAATATAACTCCATGACACCCCATTCCACGAAGGGGCTCCCGGAGTTTCAAGGCTGCGCTACTTTCAGTAGCAGGGGACATAAATGGACGGCTTTGGAGGGAAAAGTCCCTCCACGAGCCAGATGACGAGAGGAGAATGACAGTGTAAGTGTAGGAGCTGCAATGGTTTGGACACATGGAGAGGATGGGCGAAGAGAGATGACTAGGAGGATCGAACGTGTCCAAAAAAAAAGCACAGGGGAGGTGAGGGGAGGGATGGACCGAGGAGATGGGGTGGAGGATACAGAGAGGAACTGGTTCTGGGGCATCGAACCCTGAACATTATGAAACGTGTTTTGTGCAGCGGATGAAGTAAATCAGATCAGACGAGGTGTATGGGGGGAGACGTGATGTCTGTGGGCTAAACCAGGGTATATCAACCTACTGTATGAAACCTGGGCACTCAAGAGGATATCCATAAACCCGTATTGTTTAAAAGACAGATGGTTTTCCCATTCCCTCCAAAATTCTTGTGATATTTTCCCCCACATATCATATTTCTCCCACTCATTAACCCTCTTTGCATTTCAATTAAGGCCCGGCCTTGGTGTGGACTTTTGTCCGTAATTGGAGCCTCCACTGTTAGCGAGGTAGCGCCAGAAACAAACCAAGAAAAGCCACATTCGTCACTGTTATGTGTAATGCACCGAAACCACAGCTCCCTTTCTACATCCAGGCCCCACAGATTTCCATGGTTTACCCCTGGCCGATTAACATGCCGTTTCAGTCCACTGACAGCACGTCGACCCCTGTATATCACATCGTTCCAATTCACTCTATTCCTTGCACGCCTCTCACCCTCCTGTATGTTCAGGCCCCGATTGCTCAAAAATTCTTTTCACTCCATTCTTCCACCTCCAGTTTGGCCCCCCGCTTCTTCTTCTTTCCTCTACCTCTGACACAGAAATCCTCTTTGTTAATCTTTCCTCACTCATTCTCTCCATTCATATATATATATATATATATATATATATATATATATATATATATATATA
>NC_092240.1:47350058-47377558 GCF_036320965.1 Panulirus ornatus | reverse complement strand
CACGACTCTCTCCCAACTCCTTTTTCACCTCTCTGGGGTCCAAACTCTCACCCCCTCCCTCTCTCTCTCTCTCTCACGGGGGAGAGAAAGTAACTCGTTCCAAAAAAAAAACTTACACCAAAGTTCGTCATCTGTGTTGAAAAGCTCAAAGCCTCATCCAGTTAATAATTACCCGTGTCCCGGCACAGTTCGCCAGAGCCTCCCATTCTAAGAGTGTGGAGACTGAAACGTATAATCTTTTCACAGTAAAATTAGACAGTAAAGTTGTGACCGTTTCCAAGGCTTTCACAGACGCTACGTAACAATGGGATCTCTCTGTTTGTGGACGTCACTAAATCTAGTGAAAATTGGTTTGTTGTCATCGTGGCCACTTGTCAAGCGATCCCATTTTCTGTTCGGGCCATTCACGTCCACAATCATTATTTCTCATTTATCGCCCGGAGATTCAATTTCTTAATAAGAGATTTCGTTTTCTTCACTCAGGCTTGTGGACAGGGGAGGGTGGGTGTCTATTACACCACCCCAAAGATGACTTTGGACGCCTTATCTATTAGTTTAACGTACAATAAGTGGCGTTCAACGATATAAATTCTTTTTTCCCCCCGAGTCGTTTTCTTTTTCTTTCTTTCTTTTTTTACATTTAGCTTGACTTTTACGAAGAGCATGACAGCTGCACTCGCCCTGCGTGGATGAAACTTCGTGAATATACGTTAAGTCATCACAATTACTGACGCTTTTGTGTTATCTCTCCACGTCTCTGATGCTGTTATGATATCAGGGTCACCTGATACCCCATCAGGGAGGGTTACCTGATACCCCCCATCAGGGAGGGTCACCTGATACCCCCATCAGGGAGGGTCACCTGATACCCCATCAGGGAGGGTCACCTGATACCCCCCATCAGGGAGGGTCACCTGATACCCCCATCAGGGAGGGTCACCTGATACCCCTCATCAGGGAGGGTCACCTGATACCCCCCATCAGGGAGGGTCACCTGATACCCCCATCAGGGAGGGTCACCTGATACCCCCCATCAGGGAGGGTCACCTGATACCCCCCATCAGGGAGGGTCACCTGATACCCCCATCAGGGAGGGTCACCTGATACCCCATCAAGGAGGGTCACCTGATACCCCCATCAGGGAGGGTCACCTGATACCCCCCATCAGGGAGGGTCACCTGATACCCCCATCAGGGAGGGTCACCTGATACCCCCCATCAGGGAGGGTCACCTGATACCCCTATCAGGGAGGGTCACCTGATACCCCATCAGGGAGGGTCACCTGATACCCCCATCAGGGAGGGTCACCTGATACCCCTATCAGGGAGGGTCACCTGATACCCCCATCAGGGAGGGTCACCTGATACCCCCATCAGGGAGGGTCACCTGATACCCCCATCAGGGAGGGTCACCTGATACCCCCATCAGGGAGGGTCACCTGATACCCCATCAGGGAGGGTCACCTGATACCCCCATCAGGGAGGGTCACCTGATACCCCCATCAGGGAGGGTCACCTGATACCCCATCAGGGAGGGTCACCTGATACCCCACATCAGGGAGGGTAACCTGATACCCCCATCAGGGAGGGTCACCTGATACCCCCCATCAGGGAGGGTAACCTGATACCATCAGGGAGGGTCACCTGATACCCCCCATCAGGGAGGGTCACCTGATACCCATATCAGGGAGGGTCACCTGATACCCCACCAGGGTCACCTGATACCCCATCAAGGAGGGTCACCTGATACCCCATCAGGGAGGGTCACCTGATACCCCATCAGGGAGGGTCACCTGATACCCCATCAGGGAGGGTCACCTGATACCCCATCAGGGAGGGTCACCTCATACCCCCATCAGGGAGGGTCACCTGATACCCCATCAGGGAGGGTCACCTGATACCCCCATCAGGGAGGGTTACCTGCTACCACCATCAGGGAGGGTCACCTGATACCCCATCAGGGAGGGTTACCTGATACCCCATCAGGGAGGGTCACCTGATACCCCATCAGGGAGGGTCACCTGATACCCCCCATCAGGGAGGGTCATCTGATACCCCATCAGGGTCACCTGATACCCCCCATCAGGGAGGGTCACCTGATACCCCATCAGGGAGGGTCACCTGATACCCCATCAGGGAGGGTCACCTGATACCCCATCAGGGAGGGTCACCTGATACCCCCATCAGGGAGGGTCACCTGATACCCCCATCAGGGAGGGTCACCTGATACCCCATCAGGGAGGGTCACCTGATACCCCATCAGGGAGGGTCACCTGATACCCCCATCAGGGAGGGTCACCTGATACCCCCATCAGGGAGGGTCACCTGATACCCCATCAGGGAGGGTCACCTGATACCCCCATCAGGGAGGGTCACCTGATACCCCATCAGGGAGGGTCACCTGATACCCCATCAGGAGGGTCACCTGATACCCCATCAGGGAGGGTCACCTGATACCCCATCAGGGAGGGTCACCTGATACCCCCATCAGGGAGGGTCACCTGATACCCCATCAGGGAGGGTCACCTGATACCCCATCAGGGAGGGTCACCTGATACCCCATCAGGGAGGGTCACCTGATACCCCATCAGGGAGGGTCACCTGATACCCCCATCAGGGAGGGTCACCTGATACCCCATCAGGGAGGGTCACCTGATACCCCCATCAGGGAGGGTCACCTGATACCCCATCAGGGAGGGTCACCTGATACCCCATCAGGGAGGGTCACCTGATACCCCATCAGGGAGGGTCACCTGATACCCCCATCAGGGAGGGTCACCTGATACCCCCATCAGGGAGGGTCACCTGATACCCCCATCAGGGAGGGTCACCTGATACCCCATCAGGGAGGGTCACCTGATACCCCATCAGGGAGGGTCACCTGATACCCCCATCAGGGAGGGTCACCTGATACCCCCATCAGGGAGGGTCACCTGATACCCCCATCAGGGAGGGTCACCTGATACCCCATCAGGGAGGGTCACCTGATACCCCATCAGGGAGGGTCACCTGATACCCCATCAGGGAGGGTCACCTGATACCCCATCAGGGAGGGTCACCTGATACCCCCATCAGGGAGGGTCACCTGATACCCCATCAGGGAGGGTCACCTGATACCCCCATCAGGGAGGGTCACCTGATACCCCTATCAGGGAGGGTCACCTGATACCCCATCAGGGAGGGTCACCTGATACCTCATCAGGGAGGGTCACCTGACACCCCATCAGGGAGGGTCACCTGATACCCCATCAGGGAGGGTCACCTGATACCCCATCAGGGAGGGTTACCTGATACCCCATCAGGGAGGGTCACCTGATACCCCATCAGGGAGGGTCACCTGATACCCCATCAGGGAGGGTCACCTGATACCCCATCAGGGAGGGTCACCTGATACCCCATCAGGGAGGGTCACCTGATACCCCCCATCAGGGAGGGTCACCTGATACTCCATCAGGGAGGGTTACCTGATACCCCATCAGGGAGGGTCACCTGATACCCCCATCAGGGAGGATCACCTGATACCCCCATCACGGAGGGTCACCTGACACTCACGGGGTTAGGACACATCCTACCAGCATGGGGAGGAGGTGGTACTTTCGTAACCCACATCCTTCCTATGGCCTGATCCTTGCAGATCCTAATGACCTAACGCCTCTGTAGGATGTCCTGTGAGTCCCCCCGTAGGATGTCCAGTGAGTCCCCCCGTAGGATGTCCAGTGAGTCCCCCCGTAGGATGTCCAGTGAGTCCCCCCTAGGATGTCCTTTGAGTCCCCCCGTAGGATGTCGTGAGTCCCCCCGTAGGATGTCCAGTGAGTCCCGCCGTAGGATGTCCTGTGAGTCCCCCCGTAGGATGTCCAGTGAGTCCCCCCGTAGGATGTCCAGTGAGCCCCCCCGTAGGATATCCTGTGAGTCCCCCCGTAGGATGTCCAGTGAGCCCCCCCGTAGGATGTCTAGTGAGTCCCCCCGTAGGATGTCCTGTGACTCCCCCCGTAGGATGTCCAGTGAGTCCCCCCGTAGGATGTCCTGTGAGTCCCCCCGTAGGATGTCCTGTGAGTCCCCCCGTAGGATGTCCAGTGAGTCCCCCCGTAGGATGTCCAGTGAGTCCCCCCGTAGGATGTCCAGTGAGTCCCCCCGTAGGATGTCCTGTGAGTCCCCCCTAGGACGTCCAGTGAGTCCCCCCGTAGGATGTCCTGTGAGCCCCCCGTGGGATGTCCTGTGAGTCCCCCCGTAGGATGTCCAGTGAGTCCCCCGCAGGATGTCCTGTGAGTCCCCCCGTAGGATGTCCTGTGAGTCCCCCCGTAGGATGTCCTGTGAGTCCCCCGTAGGATGTCCAGTGAGTCCCCCGTAAGATGTCCTGTGAGTCCCCCCGTAGGATGTCCAGTGAGCCCCCCCCCGTAGGATGTCCTGTGAGTCCCCCGTAGGATGTCCAGTGAGTCCCCCGTAGGATGTCCTGTGAGACCCCCCGTAGGACGTCCAGTGAGTCCCCCCGTAGGATGTCCTGTGAGTCCCCCCGTAGGATGTCCTGTGAGTCCCCCCGTAGGATGTCCTGTGAGTCCCCCCGTAGGATGTCCAGTGAGTCCCCCCGTAGGATGTCCAGTGAGTCCCCCCGTAGGATGTCCAGTGAGTCCCCCCGTAGGATGTCCAGTGAGTCCCCCCGTAGGATGTCCTGTAAGTCCCCCCGTAGGATGTCCTGTGAGCCCCCCGTAGGATGTCCTGTAAGTCCCCCCGTAGGATGTCCAGTGAGTCCCCCCGTAGGATGTCCAGTGAGTCCCCCCGTAGGATGTCCAGTGAGTCCCCCGTAGGATGTCCTGTAAGTCCCCCCGTAGGATGTCCTGTAAGTCCCCCCGTAGGATGTCCTGTGAGCCCCCCGTAGGATGTCCAGTGAGTCCCCCCGTAGGATATCCTGTGAGTCCCCCGTAGGATGTCCAGTGAGTCCCCCCGTAGGATGTCCAGTGAGTCCCCCCGTAGGATGTCCAGTGAGTCCCCCCGTAGGATGTCCAGTGAGCCCCCCACGTAGGATGTCCAGTAAGTCCCCCGTAGGATGTCCAGTGAGTCCCCCGTAGGATGTCCAGTGAGTCCCCCCGTTGGATGTCCAGTGAGTCCCCCCATAGGATGTCCAGTGAGTCCCCCCATAGGATGTCCAGTGAGTCCCCCCGTAGGATGTCCAGTGAGTCCCCCCATAGGATGTCCAGTGAGTCCCCCCGTAGGATGTCCAGTGAGTCCCCCGTAGGATGTCCAGTGAGTCCCCCCGTAGGATGTCCAGTGAGTCCCCCCGTAGGATGTCCAGTGAGTCCCCACGTAGGATGTCCAGTAAGTCCCCCCGTAGGATATCCTGTGAGTCCCCCCGTAGGATGTCCAGTGAGTCCCCCCGTAGGATGTCCAGTAAGTCCCCCCGTAGGATGTCCAGTGAGTCCCCCCGTAGGATGTCCAGTGAGTCCCCCCGTAGGATGTCCAGTGAGTCCCCCCGTAGGATGTCCAGTAAGTCCCCCCGTAGGATGTCCAGTAAGTCCCCCGTAGGATGTCCAGTGAGTCCCCCGTAGGATGTCCAGCGAGTCCCCCCGTAGGATGTCCAGTGAGCCCCCCCGTAGGATGTCCAGTGAGTCCCCCCGTAGGATGTCCAGTAAGTCCCCCCGTAGGATGTCCAGTGAGTCCCACCGTAGGATGTCCAGTGAGTCCCCCTGTAGGATGTCCAGTGAGTCCCCCCGTAGGATGTCCAGTGAGTCCCCCCGTAGGATGTCCAGTGAGTCCCCTGTGGGCCACTGTTTTTTAAGCTGGCTTTCATGGTGTTGTTGACTATGAATGTTTCCTTCTTCATCCCATCTTGGGGCTTTCGTAATTTTCATTCATCTTCTCACTCACTCACCTCACCTACATTATCCTCCCTCACTCCTCATTCCCGTGCCCCAGAGGGGCCCCGTGCAATGAGGGACCCCCCTTCGCGCCCCCCCTCACACACACACACACACACACACACACACACACACACACACGCACCCTTACGTAACACACACACAAACACACTCCTCTCTCTCTCTCAACACCTTTTCATACCTGCCCTGTTCTACACTGACCCTTGACGAGGTCCTAACTATGTAATCACCGACAAAATAAGCACTTAACGATCGTCTCTAACGATGAATTGCCTGGTAGACGTGATGGTTGTTGAATGGATGTCTTTTGCTCTATTGGCTGAAGGGGTGGTGAGCAAGCCACATTTCTCCTTACGGAAGGTCAGATGAGTGAGGGAAATGAGGCGTGAGGAAGGGGTGGCGTGAGTGGTGAGGGAGGGATGAGGGAGAGAGGGAGTGGTGAGGTGTGAAGTGGTGAGGGAGGGATGAGGGAGAGAGGGGGAGTGGTGAGGTGTGAAGTGGTGAGGGAGGGATGAGGGAGAGAGGGGGAGTGGTGAGGTGTGAAGTGGTGAGGGAGGGATGAGGGAGAGAGGGGGGGTGGTGAGGTGTGAAGTGGTGAGGGAGGGATGAGGGAGAGAGGGGGGAGTGGTGAGGAGTGAAGTGGTGAGGGAGGGATGAGGGAGAGAGGGGGTTGGTGAGGTGTGAAGTGTTGGGTGTAATTAATGAGGAAGAGGGTGAGGGATGAGTGTGTTAGGTGATGAAAGGTAATCAGAGGTGAGGGAGATGAGGAATGAGGATGTGTTAGCGTTGAAAGGATGGGGGGAAGGGTGCAAGAAGGGAGGGGGGAGGGAGGAAGTAATTCAGGGGTGAGATAGGGCGAGCGTGAGGGGTGAGGAAGGGGGAGTGTGAGGGTTGGGGAATGGATCTCTGACGCGTCTGAGGGACATGGAGGGTGAGGAAGAGGAGGGGAGAGGAGTGAGGAAGGTGTGTAAGAGTGAACGGAGGTTTGTGAAGGGTGACTGAAGATTGGGGGAAGAGATGCGAATGGACAAGGGTGAAGGGTGAGAGAGAGAGAGAGGGAGTGGGGTGAAGGGTGAGAGAGAGAGTGAGTGGGGTGATGGGTGAGAGAGAGAGAGAGAGGGAGTGGGGTGAAGGGTGAGAGAGAGAGAGGGAGTGGGGTGAAGGGTGAGAGAGAGAGAGGGAGTGGGGTGAAGGTTGAGAGAGAGAGAGGGAGTGGGGTGAAGGTTGAGAGAGACAGAGAGGGAGTGGGGTGAAGGGTGAGAGAGAGAGAGAGGGAGTGGGGTGAAGGGTGAGAGAGAGAGAGAGAGAGTGGGGTGAAGGGTGAGAGAGAGAGAGAGGGAGTGGGGTGAAGGGTGAGAGAGAGAGAGAGGGAGTGGGGTGAAGGGTGAGAGAGAAGAACTACACAGACCTAGAAGGAGTGATAGAGGAAGTATGGACAGCAGTCCAAAGCCCACCTCCCACCCACATCTCCCTCCGGCTCAATCATCCACAGGAAAACAAGATGGAACAAGATATACCATGCAGTGTATGAGGAGGGGAAAAGCTACTGCCACGGAAATTCTATAGGAAAGTACGTACAGGAGATTAAGTGAGCCTCGACCAACGTACCCTATTCAGCTGGCCAGCATCTGTACTGTGGCTGGGGAACATTTGCAAGAGACATCAGCATTTGTCCAGACGTTGATGTGAGGGCATATGTAGCTCTTAACTTTTGATCAAAGAAGGATATTGCATCGTTACATCGTTACATACGCTCACTTAAAACTCAGGTTCGAAATGGATACAGGTTTTCTCCTTTGAATTCTTTTTTTTTTTTGGTAATCTTACGTTGTCGAAATGAACTAGTGTTTTTGAACGGGTCTGTTGGATCATCTTCCAATGTCACCCTTTTCAAAGAGGATGCTCTTCGGCTCTCTGAGTCCTTTTCTTTTTATTATAGTTTTATGGTCATTCTTTTTGTTATGCTTGATCGCCGTTTCCGGGGTCAGCGACGCAGCGCCAGGAAATAGGCGAAGAAACACACACACACACACACATATATATATATATATATATATATATATATATATATATATATATATATATATTTATACCACATGGTTCCAATTCACTCTATTCCTTGCCCGACTCTCACCCTCCTGCATATTCAGGCCCCGATCGCTTAAAATCGTTTCCACTCCATCCTTCCACCTTCAATTTGGTCTCCCACTTCTCGATGTTCGCTCCACCTCTGACACATATATCCTCTTTGTCGACCTTTCCTCACTCATTCTCTCCAACCATTTCAACAGACCCTCTTCTGCTCTCTCAGCCACACTCTTTTTATTACCACACATCTCTCTTACCCTTTCATTACTTACTCGATCAAACCACCTCACACCACATATTGTCCTCAAGCATTTCATTTCCAGCACATCCATCCTCCTCCGCACAACCCTATCTATAGCCCACGCCTCGCAACCATATAACATTGTTGGAACCACTATTCCTTCAAACATACCCATTTTGTTTTCCGAGATAATGTTCTCGCCTTCCACAAATTTTTCAACGCTCCCAAAACTTTTACCCCCTCCCCCACCCTGTGGCTCACTTCTGCTTCAATGGTTCCATCCGCTGCCAAATCCACTCCCAGATATCTAAAACACTTCACGTCCTCCAGTTTTTTCCAGTTCCAATTGACTTGTCCCTCAACCCTACTGTATCTAATAACCTTGCTTTTATTCACATTTACTCTCAGCTTTCTTCTTCACACACTTTACCAAACTCAGTCACCAGCTTCTGCAGTTTCTCACATGAATCAGCCACCAGCGATGTATCATCAGCGAACAGCAACTGACTCACTTCCCAAGCTCTCTCATTCAAAACAGACTGCATACTTGCCCCTCTCTCCGAAACTCTTGCATTTACCTCCCTAACAACCCCATCCATAGACAAATCAAACAACCATGGAGACATCACACACCCCTGCCGCAGACCGACCTTCACTGAGAACCAATTACTTTCCTCTCTTCCTACTCGTACACATGCCTTATATCTTTGATAAAAACTTTTCACTGCTTCTAGCAACTTACCTCCCACACCGTACACTCTAAAGACATTCCACAAAGCACCTATATCAACCATATCATATGCCTTCTCTAGATCCAAAAATGCCACATACAAATCCATCTGTTTTTAAAGTATTCCGCACATACATTCTTCAAAGCAAACACCTGATCCACACATCCTCTACCACTTCTGAAACCACACTGCTCTTCCCCAATCTGATGCTCTGTACATGCCTTCACCCTCTCAATCAATACCCTCCCATATAATTTACCAGGAATACTCAACAAACTTATACTTCTGTAATTTGAGCACTCACTCTTATCCCCTTTGCCTTGTTAGAATTACACTATACATGTATTCGCGAATCCTCTGGAACTTCATCATGATCCATACATACATTGACTATCCTTACCAACCAATCAACAACACAGTCACCCCCTCTCTAAATAAATTCAATTGCAATGCCGTCCAAACCCGATAAGTTGCTGGATTTCATCTTCCACAAGGCTTTCACCAACTCTTCTCTCTTCACTGAACCAACGTTACTGACTTTCTTACTTCGCACACAGACCAAAACATCCTACATCTACCACTCTATCATCAAACGTATTCAACAAACCTTCAAAATACTCACTCCATCTCCTTCTCACATCACCACTACTTGTTATCACCTCCCCATTAGCCCCCTTCACTGAAGTTCCCATTTGTCTTACGCACTTTATTTACCTCCTTCCAAAACATCTTTTTATTCTCCCTAAAATCTAATGATACTCTCTCACCCCAACTCTCATTTGCCCTCTTTTTCACCTCTTGCACCTTTCTCTTGACCTCCTGCCACTTTCTTTTATACATCTCCCAGTCATTTGCATTATTTCCCTGCAAAAATCGTCCAAATGCCTCTCTCTTCTCTTTCACTAATAATCTTACTTCTTCATCCCACCACTCACTACCCTTTCTAATCAACCCACCTCCCACGCTTCTCATGCCACAAGCATCTTTGCGCAAGCCATCACTGATTCCCTAAATACATCCCATTCCTCCCCTCACTCCCCTTACGTCATTTGCTCTCACCTTTTGCCATTCTGCACTCCTCCCACCCTGCCACAGCACGTGGACATCACGGGGACTAACAAGTAAGGAACATGTCCCAATATGTCTGCCAATATGTCCACCAATATGTTCGCCAATATGTCTACCAATATGTCTGCCAATATATCTACCAATATGTCTACCAATATGTCTGCCAATATGTCCGCCAATATGTCTGCCAATATGGCCGCCAATATGTCTACCAATATGTCTGCCAATATGTCTGTCAATATATCTACCAATATGTCTACCAATATGTCTGCCAATATGTCCACCAATATGTTCGCCAATATGTCTACCAGTATGTCTGACAATATGTCTACCAATATGTCCGCCAATATGTCCGCCAATATCTCTGCCAATATGTCCGCCAATATGTCTACCAATATGTCTGCCAATATGTCTGTCAATATATCTACCAATAGGTCTACCAATATGTCTGCCAATATGTCCACCAATATGTTCGCCAATATGTCTACCAGTATGTCTGCCAATATATCTACCAATATGTCCGCCAATATGTCCGCCAATATCTCTGCCACTGTGTCCGCCAATATGTCTGCCAATATGTCCGCCAATATGTCTACCAATATGTCTGCCAATATGTCCGCCAATATGTCTACCAATATATCTACCAATATGTCTACCAATATGTCTACCAATATGTCTACCAATATGTCCGCCAATATGTCTACCAATATATCTACCAATATGTCTGCCAATATGTCCGCCAATATGTCTACCAATATGTCCGCCAATATGTCTACCAATATGTCTACCAATATGTCTACCAATATGTCCGCCAATATGTCTACCAATATGTCTACCAATATGTCTGCCAATATGTCCGCCAATATGTCTACCAATATGTCCGCCAATATGTCTACCAATATGTCTACCAATATATCTACCAATATGTCTACCAATATGTCCGCCAATATGTCTACCAATATATCTACCAATATGTCTACCAATATGTCTGCCAATATGTCTACCAATATGTCTACCAATATGTCTGCCAATATGTCCGCCAATATGTCTACCAATATATCTACCAATATGTCTACCAATATGTCTGCCAATATGTCTACCAATATGTCTACCAATATGTCTGCCAATATGTCTACCAATATGTCTACCAATATGTCTGCCAATATGTCTACCAATATGTCTGCCAATATGTCTACCAATATGTCTACCAATATGTCTGCCAATATGTCCGCCGATACTGGGAATGGATTTCCTTTTATTTCGTCCCATTCCATCACCCGATACACCGCCATAGTCCCTCCCTCCCCTTCCCCCCTAGAATTGGGCAGTTTAGAAAATAGGAATAATGGTAGTTGTGTGTGTGTGTGTGTGTGTGTGTGTGTGTGCTACCATGTAGGGGGAGAGAGAGAGAGAGAGAGAGAGAGAGAGAGAGAGAGAGAGAGAGAGAGAGAGAGAGAGAGGGGGGGAGAGAGAGAGGGAGGGAGGGAGGGAGAGAGAGAGAGAGAGAGAGAGAGAGAGAGAGAGAGAGAGAGAGAGAGAGAGAGAGAGAGAGAGAGAGAGAGGGGGGGGGGGAGATAGAGGGAGAGGGAGAAAGAGAGAGAGAGAGAGAGAGAGAGAGAGAGAGAGAGAGAGAGAGAGAGAGAGAGAGAGAGAGAGAGAGAGGGGGGGGGGAGAGAGAGAGGGAGGGAGGGAGGGAGAGAGAGAGAGAGAGAGAGAGAGAGAGAGAGAGAGAGAGAGAGAGAGAGAGAGAGAGAGAGAGAGGGGGGGGGGGGAGATAGAGGGAGAGGGAGAAAGAGAGAGAGAGAGAGAGAGAGAGAGAGAGAGAGAGAGAGAGAGAGAGAGAGGAGAGAGAGAGAGAGGAGAGAGAGAGAGAGAGAGAAAGAGAGGGGGGGGATAGAGGGAGAGGGAGAAAGAGAGAGAGAGAGAGAGAGAGATGAGAGAGAGAGAGAGAGAGAGAGAGAGAGAGAGAGAGAGAGAGAGAGGGAGAGAGCGACTTACGGGGAGCCGTGATAAATCGATGGCGTGGGGGAGGAGGGGAGGAGGGAGGGGAGGAGGGAGGGGAGGGGAGGGGAGGAGGGAGGGGAGGAGGGAGGGGAGGAGGGGGGTAGGGGAGGGGGTTGAGGGTAATCCGTGGCTACATCGGTAACCCTTGGTGGGGGGGAGGGGGGTGGGGGGGGTGGGTAACGCGACGGCAGGAGTAACGCTTGAGTAACGAAGGAGGAGCTGAGTAACGGGGTAAGGGTAAGGGATTGGGTAACGGGGTAGGGGTAAAGGGAAGGGATTAGGTAAAGGATTAAGGGTAAAGGGAAGGGATTAGGTAAAGGATTAAGGGTAAGGGAGGGATTAGGTAGCGGATTAAGGGTAAGGGAAGGGATTGGGTAGCGGATTAAGGGTAAGGGAAGGGATTGGGTAGCGGATTAACAGTAAGGGAAGTGATGGTACCGGATCAAGGGTAAGGGAAGGGATTAGGTAACGGATTAAGGGTAAGGGAAGGGATTGGGTAACGGATTAAGGGTAAGGGAAGGGATTGGGTAGCGGATTAAGGGTAAGGGAAGGGATTGGGTAACGGATTAAGGGTAAGGGAAGGGATTGGGTAGCGGATTAAGGGTAAGGGAAGGGATTGGGTAGCGGATTAAGGGTAAGGGAAGGGATTGGGTAACGGATTAACAGTAAGGGAAGTGATGGTACCGGCTTAAGGGTAAGGGAAGGGATTAGGTAACGGATTAACAGTAAGGGAAGGGATGGTACCGGATTAAGGGTAAGGGAGGGATTAGGTAGCGGATTAAGGGTAAAGGGAAGGGATTGGGTAGCGGATTAAGGGTAAGGGAAGGGATTGGGTAACGGATTAAGGGTAAAAGGATGGGATTAGGTAACGGATTAAGGGTAAGGGAAGGGATTGGGTAACGGATTAAGGGTAAGGGAAGGGATTAGGTAACGGATTAAGGGTAACGGAAGGGATTGGGTAACGGATTAGGGGTAAGGGATGGGATTGGGTAACGGATTAAGTGTAAAGGGAGGGATTAGGTAACGGATTAAAGGTAAAGGGAGGGATTAGGTAACGGATTAAGGGTAAAGGGATATGATTAGGTAACGGATTAAGGGTAAGGGAAGGGATTGGGTAACGGATTAGGGGTAAGGGATGGGATTAGGTAACGGATTAAGGGTAAGGTCTGAGGTAACTTGTTAGAATTAGGGAGGAGCTAAGGTAAGGAGAGAAGAGTAAGTGTCGGATTGAGGTAACTCCTGAAAGGGTGAGGGAGGAGGTTAAGGTAACGAGAGTAGGGTAAAGGGTGGCATTGAGGTAAGGCATGTAGGGAGGGGGGTGGGGAAGGGAGGGAGGGAGAGGGAGAGGAGGGGGTGAAGGGAGAGAGGGGGGTGTAAGGAAAGGAAGGGAGGGAGAGGGAGAGGGAGGGAGGGAGAGGGAGAGGGAGGGAGGGGTAAGGAAAGGAAGGGAGGGAGAGGGAGGGAGAGGGAGAGGAGGGGGTGGAGGGAGAGAGAGGGGGGTGTAAGGAAAGGAAGGGAGGGAGAGGGAGGGAGGGGTAAGGAAAGGAAGGGAGGGAGAGGGAGAGGAGGGGGTGGAGGGAGAGAGAGGGGGGTGTAAGGAAAGGAAGGGAGAGAGAGGGGGGTGTAGAGAGAGGGAGGGAGAGGGAGAGGGGCGGGTGAAGGGAGGGAGAGAGAGGGAGGGAGAGGGAGAGGGGCGGGTGGAGGGAGGGAGAGAGAGGAAGGGAGAGGGAGAGGGGCGGGTGAAGGGAGGGAGAGAGAGGGAGGGAGAGGGAGAGGGGCGGGTGGAGGGAGGGAGAGAGAGAGAGGGAGGGGTGAGGTACACCCCTCCCTCTATATAAACTACCGTAGTTAAAAATATATATATATATATATATATATATATATATATATATATATATATATATATATATATATATATATATATATATATATATATATATATATATATTATATATATATATATATATATATATATATATATATATATATATATATATATATATAATATATATATATATACATACATATATATATATATATATATATATATATATATAATATATATATATATATATATATATATATATATATATATATATAAACAAGCTAACCCATGAATCACGGGAATAAATTACGACCAGATGACTCAATCAGAATAAATGAATTAATTCAAAATAGATTAATACAATTATTAAATTTTTATATGGAATTTTTAGAGGATAGTTGTAAATCATACATCTTTACATAAACTTCCCCCTATAAAATATCCAACGACCAGAAAAACTGGTGGCCTTCAAACTCTTACCCAAACGGGAACAGGGAAAAAAATTGGGGTGGCCCCCAAAACCCCTTCCCAACGGGAACAGAAAACGTGTGTGGTGGCCTCTCCAAATCTCTTCCCCCAAAAGGAAAAAGAAAAACGGTTGTGTGGGGGGCCTACTTCCAAACTCTTACCCAAAAAGGGGGCAGAAAACGGTGTGTGGTGGGCCTCCTCCAAACCTCTTACCCAAACGGGAACAGAAAACGGTGTGTGGTGGGCCTCCTCCAAATCTCTTACCCAAACGGGAACAGAAAACGGTGTGTGGTGGGCCTCCTCCAAACCTCTTACCCAAACGGGAACAGAAAACCGTGTGTGGTGGGCCTCCTCCAAACCTCTTACCCAAACGGGAACAGAAAACGGTGTGTGGTGGGCCTCCTCCAAACCTCTTACCCAAACGGGAAAGAGACAACGGTGTGTGGTGGGCCTCCTCCAAACCTCTTACCAAAGGGGAAAAGGAAAAGGTTTGGGTGGCTCTCCAAACCTCTTACCCAAACGGGAACAGAAAACGGTGTGTGGTGGGCCTCCACACCTCTTACCCAACGGGAACAGAAAACCGTGTGTGGAGGATGGAGGATCAAACCTCTTACCCAAACGGGAACAGAAAACGGTGTGTGGAGGATGCAGGAGAGGTGATTGGGAGTGGTGGGGTTCGAACCCTGGAAGAGCCTGCAGGTGGAGGGTGGTGGGGTTCGAACCCTGGAAGAGCCTCCAGAGGGGCAGGGACACAGGTGCCGCCAGATCCCCACGTAGCCAGGACTCCCCTGTGGGGGCTCAGGACTCCCCTGTGGGGCTCAGGCCTCCCCTGTGGGGCTCAGGACTCCCCTGTGGGGGCTCAGGACTCCCCTGTGGGGGGTCACACCCCTGTGGGGGCTCAGGACTCCCCTGTGGGGGCTCAGGACTCCCCTGTGGGGCTCAGGCCTTCCCTGTGGGGCTCAGGCCTCCACTGTGGGGCTCAGGACTCCCCTGTGGAGGTCACAACTCCCCTGTGGGGCTCAGGCCTCCCCTGTGGGGCTCAGGCCTCCCCTGTGGGGGCTCAGGACTCCCCTGTGGGGGTCACAACTCCCCTGTGGAGCTCAGGCCTCCCCTGTGGGGCTCAGGACTTCACAGTGGAGTTCAGGACTCCCCTGTGGGGGTCGCAATTCCCCTGTGGGGTTCAGGACTCCCCTGTGGGGGTCGGGATTCCCCTGTGGGGCTCAAGCCTCCCCTGTGGGGGTTTAGGACTCCCCTGTGAGGGTCGCAACTCCCCTGTGGGGCTCAGGACTCCCCTGTGGGGGGTTAGGACTCCCCTGTGGGGGTCACAAAAAACCGGTGGGGGTCACAAACTTCCCCCGTGGGGGTCAGGACTCCCCTGTGGGGGTCACAACTCCCCTGTGGGGGTCACAACTCCCCTGTGGGGGTCAGGACTCCCCTGTGGGGGTCACAACTCCCCTGTGGGGGTCACAACTCCCCTGTGGGGGTCGGGATTCCCCTGTGGGGCTCAGGCCTCCCCTTTGGGGGGTTAGGACTCCCCTGTGGGGCTCAGGCCTCCCCTGTGGGGGGTTAGGACTTCCCTGTGGGGGTCGCAATTCCCCGTGGGGGTCATAAATCCCCTGTGGGAGTCAGGCTCCTGTGGGGGTCAGGCTCCCCTGTGGGTCAGGACCCTGTGGGGGTCACAACTCCCTGTGGGGCTAGGATCCCTTGTGGGGGTCAGAACACCACTGTGGGGGCTCAGGGCTCCTGTGGGGTCAGGACTCCCTGTGGGGCTCAGGACTCCCTGTGGGGGTCACAACTCCCCTGTGGGGCTCAGGACTCCCCTGTGGGGCTCAGGACTTCCCTGTGGGGGTCAGAACTCCCCTGTGGGGCTCAGGACTCCCCTGTGGGGCTCAGGACTCCCCTGTGGGGGTCACAACTCCCTGTGGGAGTCAGGACTCCCCTGTGGGGCTCAGGACTCCCCTGTGGGGCTCAGGACTCCCCTGTGGGGGTCAGAACTCCCCTGTGGGCGTCAGAACTCCCCCGTGGGGCTCAAACTCCCCTGTGGGGCCAGGGACTCCCTGTGGGGTTCGGGGACTCCCCTGTGGGGGTCACAACTCCCCTGTGGGGGTCATAACTCCCCTGTGGGGGTCACAACTCCCCTGTGGGGGTCGGGATTCCCCTGTGGGGCTCAGGACTCCCTGTGGGGGTCAGGATCCTGTGGGGCTCAGGGATCCCTGTGGGGGTCCAACTCCCCTTTTGGGGGTCATAACTCCTTTTTGGGGGTCACAACACCCCTGTGGGGGTCGGGATTCCCCTGTGGGGCTCAGGACTCCCCTTGTTGGGGCTCGGCCCCCTGTGGGGCTCAGGACTCCCCTGTGGGGGGGCTCAGGACTCCCCTGTGGGGTCCCCAAATCCCCCGTGGGGCTCAGGACTCCCTTTTGGGGCCAGGATCCCTGTGGGGTGGGGTCACAAACTACCCTGTGGGGTTCAGGATTCTGTGGGGCTCGGACTCCCTGTGGGGTCACAACTCCCCTTGGGGCTCAGGACTCCCTGTGGGGTCACTAACCTACCTGTGGGTTCAGGATTTCCTGTGGGGCTCAGGACTTCCCCTGTGGGGGTCACAACTCCCCTGTGGGGGTCGGGATTCCCCTGTGGGGTCAGGACTCCCCTGTAGGGGTCAGGACTCCCCTGTGGTTGTCAGGACTCCCCTGTGGGGGCCCCAGGGGCTCCCCCGTGGGGGTCACAACTCCCCTGTGGGGGTCGGGATTCCCCTGTGGGGGCTCAGGACTCCCCTGTGGGGGTCACAACTCCCCTGTGGGGGTCAAGACTCCCCTGTGGGGCTCAGGACTCCCCTGTGGGGGTCACAACTCCCCTGTGGGGCTCAGGACTCCACAGTGGGGGTTAGGACTCCCCTGTGGGGGTCAGGACTCCCCTGTGGGGGCTCAGGACTCCCCTGTGGGGGTCACAACTCCCCTGTGGGGGTCACAACTCCCCTGTGGGGGTCGGGATTCCCCTGTGGGGCTCAGGGGCTCCCCCGTGGGGGTCCCAACTCCCCCGTGGGGGTTTAAGAAGCTCCCTGTGGGGGTCAGGGCTCCTGTGGGGGTCACAACTCCCCTTGTGGGGTCAGGACTCCCCAGTGGGGGTTTTTGGGGCTCCCTGTGGGGTCAGGGGCTCACCCTATCCTCCAAGCCCAGTTACCAGGGCTAGGTGTCTATCCTCCAAGCCACGTACCAGGGTAGGCTCGATCTGTCCCCCAAAGCACGTACCAGGGCAGGCTCGATTTATCCCCAAGCCACAGTTACCAGGGCTAGGCTCGATCTATCCTCCAAGGGCCACAGTCCCAGGGGTAGGCTGATCTACCTCAAGCCACAGAATACCAGGGCTAGACTGACCTATCTCCAAGCCACTAGTTACCAGGGCTAGCTCGATCTATCCTCCAAGCCACAGTACCAGGGCTAGGCTCGATCTATCCTCCAAGCCACAGTACCAGGGCTAGGCTCGATCTATCCTCCAAGCCACAGTACCAGGGCTAGGCTCGATCTATCCTCCAAGCCACAGTACCAGGGCTAGGCTCGATCTATCCTCCAAGCCACAGTACCAGGGCTAGGCTCGATCTATCCTCCAAGCCACAGTACCAGGGCTAGACTCGATCTATCCTCCAAGCCACAGTACCAGGGCTAGACTCGATCCTATCCTCCAAGCCACAGTACCAGGGCTAGGCTCGATCTATCCTCCAAGCCACAGTACCAGGGCTAGGCTCGATCTATCCTCCAAGCCACAGTACCAGGGCTAGGCTCGATCTATCCTCCAAGCCACAGTACCAGGGCTAGGCTCGATCTATCCTCCAAGCCACAGTACCAGGGCTAGGCTCGATCTATCCTCCAAGCCACAGTACCAGGGCTAGGCTCGATCTATCCTCCAAGCCACAGTACCAGGGCTAGGCTCGATCTATCCTCCAAGCCACAGTACCAGGGCTAGGCTCGATCTATCCTCCAAGCCACAGTACCAGGGCTAGGCTCGATCTATCCTCCAAGCCACAGTACCAGGGCTAGGCTCGATCTATCCTCCAAGCCACAGTACCAGGGCTAGGCTCGATCTATCCTCCAAGCCACAGTACCAGGGCTAGGCTCGATCTATCCTCCAAGCCACAGTACCAGGGCTAGGCTCGATCTATCCTCCAAGCCACAGTACCAGGGCTAGGCTCGATCTATCCTCCAAGCCACAGTACCAGGGCTAGGCTCGATCTATCCTCCAAGCCACAGTACCAGGGCTAGGCTCGATCTATCCTCCAAGCCACAGTACCAGGGCTAGGCTCGATCTATCCTCCAAGCCACAGTACCAGGGCTAGGCTCGATCTATCCTCCAAGCCACAGTACCAGGGCTAGGCTCGATCTATCCTCCAAGCCACAGTACCAGGGCTAGGCTCGATCTATCCTCCAAGCCACAGTACCAGGGCTAGGCTCGATCTATCCTCCAAGCCACAGTACCAGGGCTAGGCTCGATCTATCCTCCAAGCCACAGTACCAGGGCTAGGCTCGATCTATCCTCCAAGCCACAGTACCAGGGCTAGGCTCGATCTATCCTCCAAGCCACAGTACCAGGGCTAGGCTCGATCTATCCTCCAAGCCACAGTACCAGGGCTAGGCTCGATCTATCCTCCAAGCCACAGTACCAGGGCTAGGCTCGATCTATCCTCCAAGCCACAGTACCAGGGCTAGGCTCGATCTATCCTCCAAGCCACAGTACCAGGGCTAGGCTCGATCTATCCTCCAAGCCACAGTACCAGGGCTAGAGTCGATCTATCCTCCAAGCCACAGTACCAGGGCTAAGCTCGATCTATCCTCCAAGCCACAGTACCAGGGCTAGGCTCGATCTATCCTCCAAGCCACAGTACCAGGGCTAGGCTCGATCTATCCTCCAAGCCACAGTACCAGGGCTAGGCTCGATCTATCCTCCAAGCCACAGTACCAGGGCAAGGCTCGATCTATCCTCCAAGCCACAGTACCAGGGCTAGGCTCGATCTATCCTCCAAGCCACAGTACCAGGGCTAGGCTCGATCTATCCTCCAAGCCACAGTACCAAGGCTAGGGTCGATCTATCCTCCAAGCCACAGTACCAGGGCTAGGCTCGATCTATCCTCCAAGCCACAGTACCAGGGCTAGGCTCGATTTATCCTCCAAGCCACAGTACCAGGGCTAAGGTCGATCTATCCTCCAAGCCACAGTACCAGGGCTAGGCTCGACCTATCCTCCAAGCCACAGTACCAGGGCTAGGCTCGATCTATCCTCCAAGCCACAGTACCAGGGCTAGGCTCGATCTATCCTCCAAGCCACAGTACCAGGGCTAGGCTCGATCTATCCTCCAAGCCACAGTACCAGGGCTAGGCTCGATCTATCCTCCAAGCCACAGTACCAGGGCTAGGCTCGATCTATCCTCCAAGCCACAGTACCAGGGTAGGCCGATCATCCCCCAAAGCCACATTACCAGGGCTAGTCGTCTTTCCTCCAAGCCACACAGACCAGGGCTAGGCTCGTTATCTCCAAGCCCGTACCAGGGTAGGCTCGATTTATCCCCAACCCCACGGGCCGGGGCCCTAAGGTCGATCTTCTCCAACCCACAGTACCAGGGCTGGCTGATCTACCCTCCAAGCCACGGTACCAGGGCTAGGCTCGATCTATCCCCCGCCCCCAGACCGGGCAGCTCGTTTTTACCCTCCAAGCCGTACCTGGCTAAGTTCAAATCTATCCTCCAGCCAGTACGGGCTAGGCTCGATCTATCCTCAAGCCCAGTACCAGGGCTGGGGGCTCGATCTATCCTCCAAGCCACGACCGGGTGGGTCGATCTACCCTCCAACTACAGTCACATGCCCGTCCTCATCCCAGGTCGGGGGAACTAGCCACTAACTCTTTATGTCTAACCGTAGTAACCAGTAAAGCTAACGTCGGGCTAACCAGTCAGCCAACCGTAAACCAACCGGGTCAGGTAACCAGGCACCAACAGACAGCTAAACCAGTGGGCTACCAGTCAGTAACAGTCAACCACAGCAGCAACCCAGTCGCTAAAGTCAGCTAACGTCAACAACCCAAAGTCACCAAACCCAGTCGCAAACAGTAAACCCAAAACCAGTCAGCTAACCAGTCAGCTAACCAGTCAACCAACCAGTCAGCTAACCAGTCGCAACCAGTCACCAAACAGTCAGCTAACAGTCAACCAAACCGTCGTAACCAGTCAACCCAACAGTAAACCCCAAAACCAGTCAACCAACCAGTCAGCAAACCAGTCAACCAACCAGTCAGCTAACAGTCAGCTAACCAGTCAACCAACCAGTCAGCTAACCAGTCAGCTAACCAGTCAGCTAACCAGTCAACCAATCAGTCAGCTAACCAAACAACCAGTCAGCAAACTATTCAACCAACCAGTCAACCACTTCCAATCCTTAATCACCAGTTAATCCACCAGTTATGTGCCACCCTGGGGATTGGCTGTTCTCTCAACATTTATATTCACGTCACACACACACACACATAACAACAAACAACACACATACAACACACACACACAAACCCCATATACATACACACACACACACACACACATTTTTACAAAAACACCCACACCCCACAAACACACATACACACACACACACACACACACACACACACACACACACTTCCCTCAGCAAGTTCCATTCTCACAACAAAATCCTCTTAGTTAAGTTCCCTTTCCATATCCACAAATGCCCCAAAAAATTTAAATTTTTCCACTTCGCCCAAAAAAAGACTATTATATATATATATTATATATATATATATATATATATATATATATATATATATATATATATATATATATATATTCAAAAAGTTTTTCTGTATATTGGTAGTAAAATTTTTATAGAAAAACACAATGCCCTTCAACCACAAAGGATTCAAACCCCTTGCACCATCCGCGGGGTTTGGTAGAAACACCAAACGATCATAGCCGGTGGTTTGTTGTTGCAGTCACCACGGCATTATGGTGAGGGTTCGAAATCCGTGTCGTTGGATAGGGGTTAGGGGAGAAAGAATTCTTCCCCCGTTTCCTGCGTTTTTGTAGAAAGGGGAACTAAAAGGGGAGGGAGCGGGGGGCTGGAAATCCTCCCTCTATTTTAATTTTCCAAAGAACGAACAGGAAGGGGGCCAAGTGAGGTATTCCCTTAAGGCTCCAGACTTCTGGTCTTTACGTACCTTTGCTAAAAGCGGGAATGGCGAATAAAATATATATATATATTAATATATTATATATATATATATATATATATAATTCGGCTATATAGTGCCTTTCCCACACTTATTTATAACCAAAACGTTCACTTCGTTAGCGTCTTCCCCATTTTTCCAGCAACTTTCGTTACGAAATAGAAAAATTTATCCGCCGTTATTAAGTCACCTTTAAATATTCCTGCCAAAAAAAAATTGGTTATCAAATTTAAATGAAAAAGAATACTAAAAAGAAAAAAAAAAACCCATGCCCCTTTTTTTTCTATATCTTTTGTTACTGCCAGTCTACATAAAGGAGTCCGTTTTCAACCATTAATATATATATATATATATATATATTTTTATATATATATATATTTATAATATATTTAATATATATATGGGTCCTAGCTTCGTCTCTTCGTTGTATATCAACTGACTGTTATATTTCTCTCTTGTGTCTCCCTGATGATGTGATTATGACACAAAGTGCACTTGGCAATTATCGTGTTCATTTTCCCCCCTGGAAATTCATAGGAATATATCTATCTATCGATTATCTTTATCTATGTATTATCGATCTATTATCATTATTAATATCTATCTATTATCGATCTATCTTTTCTATCTTTATCTATCAGGTTCATCTGGCGCGGGTCTTCTGGGCGCGCAGCCATGTTTAATGGTCGGTTGGACCCATTTTTATTCCTTAGGAACATAACGATCATTGATGCCTCTAATGACCGACTCTATTATGCTTAATTACACAGGACCAGAGTAAGACGAACGAGGCGGTGACGTTTTCTATCTCCCCCTGAAAAACAAAAAGAAAATGGTGTTGCGGGTCTGGCCTGGGGTTTGTGAAGGGTATACTGGGCTATACCTGGGGTATGTTAAGGGTATACCGGGCTATACCTGGGGTATGTTAAGGGAACATGGGCGCAGGTATCCCATTCTTGAACTCTATCCACATTTCCAATTCATCCACTTCTAAGAACCTGGTCCACTCAATTCTACCGAAATCTTGGCCCTGTTCCCTTCCTGTAGCCCATCCACAACTCCACTTCATCCACTTTTGAGAACCTCATCCACTCAACTCCCCCTCTGGCACCCGTCTATCAAAAGTCAATCCACAACTGGGTCACGAACACAATGTTCTTTTTCTCGGACCGAGCCGGTAGCTCAGAGAGAATCTGTCTGTATTTACGAGCGCTACATGACTGGCTGGGAAAGAGAGGGATGACAAACGAAGGCGTTGGGAAAGGGGATTGGAAGGGATGGGGATGGGGAGTGTAGAGGACACAGAGCATGTGGGGAGTTGAGGGAAAGAAAGAGGAACGTGGACGGAAAGTGGGGAGGAGGGGGTGGTACTCATCTCGCCTCCAAGAGAGGAGAGAAAGGAGTGGAGAGAGAGAGAGAGAGGGAGATGAAGAGAGAGGAGAGAGGAGAGATGAGAGGGAGATGAGAGAGAGAGAGAGAGTGTAGTGGAGGCTGGGAGAACAGGTGGTGGTGAGGTAACACCCAGCTACAGATGGATTGGGGGGGGGGGGGCCCCTCCCCTGAGGTTCCAGACTGGACAAATGCTTTTTTCCTTAGGTATCAACCCTCCATCTACTTACATTGGAATCATCGCTACAAAACACACAACACCAACACCAACACAACACACACCCCACACACACCACACACCCACCAACACACACACACACACAATTTCACACACATACACATAGTGTGTCGTGGATATGAGTAAGAAGCCAGGAACATTACAGACAACACACATTTTCAGAAGACTTTCTCAGACACACGACCAACCCTGCAGCACGTGTATGTGCTCCTTGACACACTACTCTCCAGTGTATGTTAGACCCACTCCCCTGTCTATCCCCTTCATCCTCCTCCTCCTTTTCTTCTTCTTCTTCCTCTTCTTCTTTTCTTCTTTTTCTTTTTCTTTTTTTCTTTTCTTTCTTTTCTTCTTTTTCTTCTTTTCTTCTTCTTTTTCTTCTTTTTCTTCTTTTTCTTCTTCTTCTCTTTCTTTTTTTTCCCCCCCTTTTTCTTCTTCCTCAAACTTTTTTTTCTTCTTCTTCCTCATCTTCTTCTTCTTCCTCTCTTTCTCTTCTTTCTTCTTCTTCTTCTTCTTCTTCTTCTTTTTTCTTCTTCTTTTCCTATCTTCCTTTTTCTTCTTCCTCATCTTTTTTCTTTTCTTCTTTTTTTTCTTCTTCTTCTTCTTCTTCTTTTCTTCTCCTCTTCATTTTTACCCTTCTTCCTCTCATATCATCCTTTTTTCTTCTTCTTCTTCTTCTTCTTCTTCCTCTTCATTTTCTACCCCTTCTTCCTCCTCATCATCTTCCTCTTCTTCTTCTTCTTCTTCTGTGTAAACATCCTTTTAAAAAAGATGATGATGGTGTTTGGGGGAGGGGACCACAGTGGCCATAGACCACCCCAGGAACCATGGTGACCAGAGACACACAAAGGACCTATTGACCATAGACCCCCCCAGGAAAAAAAAAAAAAAAAAAAAAAAAAAAAAAAAAAAAAACCCTGGTGACCAGGAGACCCCTACCCGGAAAACCCTTGCGGACCACAGCCCCCCAGGAACATGGTGACAGAAACCCCCCCAGGAACCATGGCGACCAGAGACCATATCAGGAACCACAGTGGCCACAGACCACCCCAGGAACCATGGTGCCGGGCACCACCCAGGAACCTTGGTGACAAAAAAACCACCCAGGAAAACCCTGGGGACATAGACCACACCAGGGAAAACCCTGGTGCCCCGAAACCACCCCAGGAACCCTAGCGACCAAAAAACCCCCCCAGGGAAAACCCTTGGGGACCCAGACCACACCAAGGAACCATAGCGACCCGAGACACTTTGGAAAACCCTAGCGACCAGAGACCACCCCAGGAACCCTAGCGCCAGAGACCACCCCAGGAACCATAGCGACCAGAGACCACCCCAGGAACTATAGCGACCAGAGACCACCCCAGGAACCATAGCGACCAGTGACCACCCCAGGAACCACGGCGACCAGAGACCACCCCAGGAACCATGGTGGACCATAGACCACCCCAGGAACCATGGTGACCAGAAACCACCCCAGGAACCATGGTCATCATAGGACCATACCAGGAACCATGGCGACCAGAGACCATACCAGGAACCATGGTGACACAGACCACACCAGGAACCATGGTGCCCAGAGACCACCCTAGGAACCATAGCGACCAGAGACGACCCCAGGAACCATAGCGACCAAAGACCACCCCAGGAACCACAGCGACCAGAGACCACCCCAGGAACCACAGCGACCAGAGACCACCCCAGGAACCCAGTCAGCGTAATTAGCTGTCAGAAAAACAAGAAATGTCGCTACAATCATAGTGTGAATGAACCCCCCCCCCTGGCGAGGTAATTATCGTGAACTGCCCTTTGACGATGCGCTGGCAGAGCGACCATCACTTACACCAGCCACTGGAGGCGTCCAGCCCTGTCCGGAGAGAAAAACGACCCACAGGAAGGAAAGAAGAAGATGCGGGGTTTGGAAGGGGGTAAATGGGTAAAAGGGGCGTGGTGAGTGAAGGGTGAGGCAAGGATTTTGGAATGCAGCAGACTTGAGTGGGAAAGACGTGTGTGGACTACTTGAACCAGGACGTGTTGTGTGCTCCCTTACTCTCACCCTTCGGGAGGTGGGGAGGGTCAGGAGGTCAAAGGGCGTGTCATCATCATGCCCCCAGGGATAGGTTACTTCTTCTTGACCACTTCACCTCCCCGGCCCCCTCACAGCAGGAGGCTGGGTTGGGGTAAGGTGGCCTGATGGATAGATATATGGATGGATGGAGGTCTATGGTCTACTGTCCCTAGATCAAGGTGAGTGGAGGTCTATGGTCTACTGTCCCTAGATCAAGGTGGGTGGAGGTCTATGGTCTACTGTCCCTAGATCAAGGTGGGTGGAGGTCTATGGTCTACTGTCCCTAGATCAAGATGGGTGGAGGTCTATGGTCTACTGTCCCTAGATCAAGGGTCCACAGGGGTTTATCTCTCTCTCACACCGGACCTTTCCGGGGGAAGACGTCTCCCCACACACACACCACACAACCACCCCACACACATACAACACACCAAAACACACACACAGAGGGGCTTTCGCACTTCCGGGAGTGGCAGGACCCACACACACACCAAGTTTCTTTCGCACTTTCGGGGGAGGGGTTTAGAAAAACACACACACACACACACACACACACACACACACACACACACACACACACACACACAGAGGGGCTTTCGCACTTCCAGGAGTGGCAGGACACACACACACACACACAAGATCTTTCGCACTTCTAGGAGTGGTAGAACACACACACACACACACACACACACACACACACACACACACACACTTTACACACCCCACACACACCACACAGAGGGGCTTTCGCACTTCCAGGAGTGCGGGGACACCACACACAAACAAAAAGATCTTTCGCACTTCTAGGAGTATGGTTAGAAAACACACACACCACACACACACACACCCACACACACAACACACACATACCCCACACTACACACAAAACCCCAAGAGGGGCTTTCGCACTTCCAGGCAGTGGCAGGACACACACACCACCCCACAAGATCTTCGCACTTTAGGGGGGTTTAGAACTGATCACACACACACACACACACACACACACACACACACACACACACACTACGTCAGTTTTCAAAACATACACAGAAAATAAAAGTAAGAGACGACATGACGGACGACTACGTCGTTTTCCAAAGTCGTGTTCGACGCCAAGAAGAGAAGGTCAAGCCTCCATTCAGGACGACTGGAAACTCTTAAGGGAAAATATCTGTTTCGGGCGTCGAACGTGTGTGCCCGGATCCCTGGTCGACGAAGGTGTTTCATATCTGCTTCTTATCCCCGCTGGCGAAGTTTACTGTCACCCCCCCCAAGACGGAAGCCTTGAAGGGCTTAAGAACCATGGTAGCATAAGGTAGAGGTGACCTCTCCGTACAGAACTTGGTCGAGGGGAAGGTCGACCAAATCTATAGTTTCTTAAATTCGTTGGCATGTACGACGGTTCGAGACACACACACACATCACACACACACACACCCCTCTGAAGGCTTCGAGCCATCGAACCCCCCCCCCCAAGGTTTGCAAATACACAGACATGCATGACGGTTCGATACCCCCCAAGCTTCGAACCATCGAACCCTCCAAGGTTCGCAAATATACAGACATGCATGACGGTTCATGACACAACCCCGAAGCTTCGAACCATCGAACCCTCCAAGGTTTGCAAATACACAGACATGCATGCCGGTTCGAGACACATACCCCCGAAGCTTCGAACCATCAAACCCACCCGCAAACACAGACATGCATGACGGTTCAACACACTCCCGAAGCTTCGAACCATCGAACCCCTCAAGCTTCGTACACACACACACACACACAGACATGCACGAGACGGTTCGAGACACATACCCCCGAAGCTTCGAACCATCGAACCCCCCAAGCTTCGTACACACACACACACACAGACATGCATGCCGGTTCGAGACACATACCCCTGAAGCTTCGAACCATCGAACCCCCCAAGGTTTGCAAATTCACAGACATGCATGACGGTTCGAGACACATACCCCCGAAGCTTCGAACCATCGAACCCCTCAAGCTTCGTACACACACAGACATGCACGAGACGGCTCAAGAACACTTACTTGAGAAACATGTGCACTCCGGTAGGTTGCAGGGCACGGCTGATACCCTTCCAGGACTTGACCATGTTGAACTTCTGCTTGGCGGTGAGGGGGATGCGAGGGTCAAGGGCTGGGGGGGTCGGGGGTGCGGGAAGGTCGACCTCCTGGTCTCCAGCTGGGCGAGGAGGAGGCTTGGCCAACGCGTGTGATAACTTGCATCCCATAGCGGTCGTCAGCAGCTCGCTGCGCCGGGGAGTTGAGCCTCGCGCT